>NW_024727654.1:242500-445000 GCF_018991925.1 Homarus americanus
CTTCCCTCCTCCTCCCCCTCTCCCCTTCCTCCCCTCCTCCCCTCCTCCCTTCCCTTCCTCTCCCCTTCCTCCTCTCCCCCTCCTCCCTGCACTGCTGGCTGTTGTGTTCTCCAGGGGTGTGTATCTCTCTCTCTCTCTCTCTCTCTCCCCCCCTCTCTCTCTCTCCTCCCTCCATCGTGGGGAAGAGGGCGTGGCTAACACCTATTCCCGGATGAGGTTGTTGTTGTTTATTTGTGGTGAGTTCCGTAGACTGTTGGTGTATGGTGAGTAGTGGCGAGTGATGGTGAGTTATGGAGAGTGGTGGCGAGTTACGGTGAGTGGTGGCGAGTTATGGAGAGTGGCGGCGAATGATGGCGAGTCCTCCTTGGCCCTATGTGTACGTCACTTTTTCCTCCCTCACTCCCCCCCCCTTCCCTCTTGCTCCTTCCCTCTCCCTCCCTTTCTCTCTCCCCCTCCCTTTCTCTCTCCTTTCTCTCTCTCTCCCTCCTTGCCTCCACTTTCCTTTCCCCTCACAGTATTCCTCTCCCCCTCCCCCACCCTCCCCCCTTTCTCTCCCCCGTTTCCGGAATAAAAGTTGAATTTCTTCGTCTTTTTCCTTGTTGTTTTCTTTGTTAATTACCTCTCTCTCTCTCTCTCTCTCTCTCTCTCTCTCTCTCTCTTTTTTCATCGACTTTTATTTCCCTCATCTATTACTTTTTTTCCCTCATCCCGAGAGAAAGTTTCCGGGTAAGAGACTTTCACTTGTGACTTTCTTTCGCGGGGGCTTTCCCAAATGGTCATTCTTGCTCTTGATTACACACGGCGTCCGGGCCATTACAGTGCCATGTTACTTCCCTGGCTCGGAGTCTGCTGTCTGCTCTTGCTATATGTCTGTCTGTCTGTCTGTCTGACTGGCTGGCTGTCTGTCTCTGCCCTGCTGTTGTCTGCTGTTGTTTGCTGTCTGTTGCTGTTTCTGCTGTTTGTTGTTGTTGTTTACTGTTTACTTCTGCTCCAACTTTGGCTCCTTTTGTTGATCTTCATGTCTGTCTGTCTGGGACCTGGTGATGGAGGTGGACCGTTTGGGCCGTAGTTGAGGGTAGAGGTAGTGATGTAGAGTAGTGGTGAGGAAGAGTGATGAGGTAGTTGTGAAGAACACATTCACCACCCACAAACCTATCATCACCCACCTCTCACCACCCACCTCTCACCACCCACCTCTCACCCACTTTTACCTCTTAAACAACCTCTGACCCCCCCCCCCCCCCCCCCCCCCCCCCCCTTCAGGAGTAGTGAGGACACGGCGTGGCGACATAAATACCGTGGTGCCCCTCCCCCGTGTCCGACACTGGCAGGGTCTTGTCATTACACATTCCTCTCCATTAAGACGGTATTGGAAAACTCTAGCTGGAGCACCTGGCGGAGAGGCTGCCGGAGGAGGAGGAGGAGGAGGAGGAGGAGGAGGAGGAGGAGGAGAGTCCAAGGTCGTGGGGAATGGTAGGAGGAGGAGGAGAAGGAAAGGAGGAGTCCAAGGATTCGTAGGGAAGGGTAGGGGGGAGGAGGAGATGAAGGATCGTATTGGAAGGGTAAGGAGGAGGGAGGTCAAGGTCGTTGGGAAGGAGTAGGAGGAGGAGGAGGTCAAGGTCGTTGGGAAGGGTAGGAGGAGGAGGTCAAGGTCGTTGGGAAGGGTAGGAGGAGGAGGTCAAGGTCGTTGGGAAGGGTAGGAGGAGGAGGTCAAGGTCGTTGGGAAGAAAATAAGAACATTAGAATGGAGGAAACAGCAGTGGGTCTATTGGCCCATACTGGACAGTCCCGTTTACACCCAACCCCTATCGCTCATATATCCATCCAACCTATGTTTGAAGCTATCCAGTGTATTCGAGTTAATGATGATGTTTGGTGACTTGTTCCATTCATCCACTACTCTATTTCCAAACCAATGTTTACCTATCTCGCGCCTAAATCTAAATTTGTTAAATTTAAAACTTTTACTACGAGTTCGCTCCTGGTTAGATAGTTTGAGTACCTGTGTTATATCACCCTTGTTTAGCTCTGACTTCCATTTATACACCTCTATCATATCGCCCCTCACTCCACGTCTCTCGAGGGAGTGCAAATTAAGATGCTTTAACCTGTCTCTGTGCTCAAGGTTCCTAATGCCCGGGATTAGTCTTGTCATTCTCCTCTGAATGCTATCTAAGGATTCTATATCCATTCTGTAGTACGGTGACCAGAACTGAACTGCGTAATCCAAGTGAGGTCTCACAAGCGCAAGATATAGTTTTAGGATAACTCTAGTCTTGAAACTAACACTCTTTGAATGGACCCAAGTTCTTTGTTAGCCTTGTTTCGAGCAAATACACATTGTTGTCTGTTTAAGATTCCTACTTATCATTACTCCTAAATCTTTCTCGCTGTCGGATTTTTTTTTTCACATAGTTGTTCATCTGGTATCTGGTTTCTCTGTTTACATCTCCAAGACTAAGTACTTTACATTTGTTCACTTTAAAGTTTATCTGCCATTTTAGTAGGAGGAGGAAGAGGAGGAGGTCAAGGTCGTGAGGGAAGAGGAGGTGGGTCAAGGTCGTGGGGAAGAGGAGGTGGTCAAGGTCGGGGGAAGAGGAGGTGGAAGAGGAGGTGGGTCAAGGTCGTGGGGGAAGGGTAGGAAGAGGTGGTCAAGGTCGTGGGGGAAGGGTAGGAGGAAGAGGAGGTGGTCAAGGTCGGGGGAAGAGGAGGTGGTCAAAGGTCGTGGGGAAGGGTAGAGGAGGAAGGGGAGGTGGTCAAGGTCGGGGAAGGGGTAGGAGGAGGAAGAGGAGGTGGTCAAGGTCGGGGAAGGGTAGGAGGAAGAGGGAGGTGGTCAAGGTCGGGGAAGAGGGAGGTGGTCAAGGTCGTGGGGGAAGAGGAGGTGGTCAAGGTCGTGGGGGAAGAGGAGGTGGTCAAGGTCGTGGGGATAAGTTAGGAGGAGGAAGGGATTTACTCTCATCGTCTTCTATTTTCTGGTATTAGTGTTACTGGTGTTTCTATTATATATAAACACACCACCACGACGCCATTATTTACACCATAATCTTTCAATAACTCGTAATGGCACACTAAAACTCTCCCTCCAGTAGAGACGGATCATGACTGATTAACCGAAAATTAACGACCCGGATTTATTTTTTTCCCAATTTGTCACTATTTTCTGGATATTAACTGATGATGACATGTTAATGACCATACCTGTGATGTGGGTGGGATGGTGCGGGGCGGGTGGGGTGGTGGGTGGGTGGTGCGGGGTGGGGTGGGTGGGGCGGGGTGGGTGGGGGAGGTCAGCTGGTGTCATTACCTGTCTTCACGTCACACTTGTACTCTTTTAGCTCTCTTCCCAGCAGCCATTAAAATTCTCTTTTTTAATGCGTACCTTGTTTGTTTTTTCTTTGTTTGATATAGTGTGTGTGTGTGTGTGTGTGTGTGTGTGTGTGTGTGTGTGTGTGTGTGTGTGTGTGTGTGTGTGTGTGTGTGTGTGTGTGTGTGTGTGTGTGTGTGTGTGTGTGTGTGTGTGTGTGTGTGTGTGTGTGTGTGTGTGTGTGTGTGTGTGTGTGTGTGTGTGTGTGTGTGTGTGTGTGTGTGTGTGTGTGTGTGTGTGTGTGTGTGTGTGTGTGTGTGTGTGTGTGTGTGTGTGTGTGTGTGTGTGTGTGTGTGTGTGTGTGTGATTTTCTTCAATGAACACTCCAACCCTTCCCTGTTGCTGGTGCCTGTCTGACTGTCAAGTGCCTGCCTGGTGCTTGTCTGACCGTCTAGTGCTTGCTTGGTGCCTGCCTGCCTGCCTGCCTAGTGCCCGCCGCCCGTGTTGTGTCGTGTGCCTGTTCAATAATTTGGCGCGTGCTGCCTCCGTTCCTCGTGTGGTGAGTGCTGGCCCTCTCTTCCTTCCCTCCTCCTCGCTGATCCTCTTCTATCTCTCAGTTCTACCTAGACTCTCCCCCCCCCCCTCTCTCTCTCTCTCTCTCTCTCTCTCTCTCTCTCTCTCTCTCTCTCTCTCTCTCTCTCTCCCCGCTTGTGTCCCTTAATCCCTATCCGTTCCATCCCAACCCATGTCCTAAAAGCCCCACTGTGTCCCACCCGTGTCCTAAAGGCCCTCTGTGTCCCAACCCGTGTCCTAAAGGCCCCTCTGTCCCAACCCATGTCCTAAAGGCCCCCTGTGTCCCAACCCATGTCCTAAAGGCCCCACTGTGTCCCAACCCATGTCCTAAAGGCCCCACTGTGTCCCAACCCATGTCCTAAAGGCCCCTCTGTGTCCCAACCCATGTCCCAAAGGCCCCACTGTGTCCCCAACCCATGTCCTAAAGGCCCCACTGTGTCCCAACCCATGTCCTAAAGGCCCCACTGTGTCCCAACCCATGTCCTAAAGGCCCCACTGTGTCCCAACCCACGTCCTAAAGGCCCCACTGTGTCCCAACCCATGTCCTAAAGGCCCCCTGTGTCCCAACCCATGTCCTAAAGGCCCCTCTGTGTCCCAACCCATGTCCTAAAGGCCCCTCTGTGTCCCAACCCACGTCCTAAAGGCCCACTGTGTCCCAACCCACGTCCTAAAGGCCCCTCTGTGTCCCAACCCATGTCCTAAAGCCCCACTGTGTCCCAACCCATGTCCTAAAGGCCCCACTGTGTCCCAACCCATGTCCTAAAGGCCCCACTGTGTCCCAATCGATGTCCCCAGATCTCGTCTCTGTCCCTCTCTCCTCCCCAAGTGTCACCCCAGGAGTCCCCAACACTATCAATAATTAATTTACACCCAGAATCAGAGGAGTGGGGTGAAGGAGGCAGGGAGTAGAAAACAAAAAAGGTGGGGGTGAAGGAGGCAGAGGGAGTAGGGTGGGGTGAAGGAGGCAGAGGGGAGTAGGGTGGGGGTGAAGGGAGGCAAGAGAGGGAGTAGGGTGGGGGGTGAAGGAGGCAGAGGGAGTAGGGTGGGGGTGAAGGAGGCGTGAGGAGAGGAAGGGAGACGATCGAGGTGAGGAGGGATAGTGTGTGTGTGTGTGTGTGTGTGTCAATCATCCATCATGTGCCTGTCAACAGCTCTTTTCCTTACACACACACACACACACACACACACACACCTTGTATCAAAGAGTCAAGTGCGTGCGTCGCTTTTCCACCACACTTTACTTGAGGATGAGTTGCGAGGTGGAGGGTGGAGTGCAGGAGGGAAGGACTGACGTCACATCCCGGCAGTAGTGAGGCTGGGTGGCTGTCCCAGGAGCTGTGTGTCCAGGAGGGCTAGGGTGGCTGTCCTCATGCATACAACCATTACACGGCGCCTTGTCAAACTAAGTCATTGTCCGTCCGTGTGTGTGTTTACCTGTTTGTGTACATTTACCGGTATAGTCTCTCTCTCTCTCTCTCTCTCTCTCCTCTCTCTCTCTCTCTCTCTCTCTCTCTCTCTCTCTCTCTCCCTCCGCTGCTACTGAACCCCTTATTACCTCTTCTGGCAATTATCTTTTTATCTTTATTATTATTTTACCTTCGTTACCCCTCGCTCCCTTTCTCCCTTCCTCTCTCTCTCTCTCTCTGTATTATCGCCTTTCTTTATCACTCCCTTCTTATTGCTCTCTTATTATCGATTTATTCTACCGGCTCTCTCTCTCTCTCTCTCTCTCTCTCTCTCTCTCTCTCTCTCTCTCTCTCTCTCTCTCTCTCTAAATACGTTATTGTCTTAATGGTGGTGTTTCCTCCTTTCTTTCTTTCTCGCGTGTGTGTGTGTGTGTGTTTTCTCTCATTATCCTTCGTTTCCTTGTTTATTCAGTGTTTACGGGCTGGAGGACCTTCTATAACCCCCTCCTCTCCCCTCCCTCCCCGCGTCTCTCTCTCTCTCTCTCTCTCTCTCTCTCTCTCTCTCTCTCTCTCTCTCGTTATCAATTATCTTTTAACTGTTTCTTCCTCTTAGTTATTCATTATTGCGTGTCGTTCTTTATTATGGGGACAAGAAGACTCGAGTACTGCCGTGTCTGGACTGTGTTTCTGTCTGTCTGTGTCTGTTTGTGTCTGTGTCTGTTTGTCTGTCAGGTTTTTTCCGCTCAAGAATCATAAAGAGTTTAAATCAGTCTTGGCTGACATCCATAGATTCATCATAGTTGCTAGTTTGGTTAGGTTGGTTAGGTTAGTTTAGGTTAGGTTAGGTTAGGCCAGGTTAGGTTGGGTTAGGTTAGGTTAGGTCAGGTCAGGTTTAGGTTAGGTTAGGTTAGGTTAGTTTAGGTCACAGTCTTAGTTAGGTTAGGTTTTAGGTCACAGGTCAGGTCAGGTTAGTCAGGTTAGGTCAGGTCAGGTCAGGTCAGGTCAGGTCAGGCAGGTTCATGTTGTTGAAAAGACATATAAAGATGTCACCCGGTGTTAGTGTCACGTCGCTCGAGTGTAAGTTTGTAGTTTGTATTGTGTTCACGGGTGAGAGGTCTTGTATGACGCCCCTTCTTCCCCCCTTCCCTCCTCCCTTCCCCATTCCTCCTCCTCTCCCTCACCTTTTTATTTTCATCTACCCTCCTCCCCTTCCTGTTCCTTCCTCTGTATGACACTTTTTTTCCTTCCGATAATCTTCCCTCCCACCCTCCTTCCAACCTCCTCTCCTCTTCCATCCTCCTCCCATCCACTCTCTTTCCCTTCTATCCTGTAGTGTCCTTTCCACTGGGCTACAGCCACTACTACTCTCTTCTCCCTTCTCTCCCTCCCTCTCCCCTACCTCCCTCTCTCCCTCTCCCTCCCTCCTCTCCCTCCCTCCCTCCCTCTCTCTACCCCTCCCTCCCTCCCTCTCCCTCCTTCCTCCTCCCCTTCCTCCTTCTCCCTCTCCTCCTTCTCCCTCCCCTTCCTCCCTCCCCCCTCCCTCCCTCTCCCTCTCCCTCCTTCCTCCTTCCCACCTTCCTCCTCTCTCTCTCCAATACAAACAACCTTCACGCCTCTCACCTGTTATATTAATTTCCGTCCCTTTTCTTTCACTCATTTTTCCTTCCTCCTCCCTTCCCCTTTCCTTCCTCCTCCCCTGTTACCACACCCTCTCTCTTCCACCCTCCCTCCACTCTCCATCCTACCCTTCCACCCCTAATCAACCTGCCATCCTTCCCTCCACCCTTTTCCTCTCCTTCCTTCCTTCCTCTCTCCTTCCCTCCCTCCTCCTCCCCCTTCCCTCCCTCCCCTTCCCTCCCTCCCTCCCTCCCCTTCCTCCGCGTCGTTTCAACAGGAGAGAGAGTGAACAGTTTAGTTTCTGCTCCTTGTGTTACTCTACTCTTGTTGTCGATTATCAATAGTGAGGCGAGGCTTGTTCTCTCTCTCTCTCTCTCTCTCTCTCTCTCTTTCATCCTCTCTCCCTCTCTCTCTCTCTCTCTCTCTCTCTCATCCTCTCTCATCCTCTCTCTCTCTCTCTTCCTCTTTCCTCTCTCCTCTCCCTCGTCCTTTACTTACGGTGTGTCTGGAGGAAGAGGGGGAATAAGATAGAGGATAGGGGATAAAGGGAAGGTGGAGGATAATGGATAGATGAGGAGGAGGGAAGGGGGAGGTAGAAGAGGGGCAAGAGGAAGAGGGTGGAAATGGAGAGATGGGGAGGGAGGTAAGGGAGAAGGAGGAGGTTCAGGGAATGGATGATGGAGAGATGGGAAGGGAGGGAAGGGTAGGAGGTGGAGTGTGATGGTGAAGAGAAGGGTTAAGGTGAGAGAGAGGAAATGGTAAGGAGGATTTAAAGAAGAGAGGAAAGAGGAAAAGGAGATGAGTAGGGTTTGTGGAGGAACAGGAAGAATAAGAGTGTTTTTAGAGGAGGAGGAAGAAGATAACTATAATAGACGTTGATGATGAACAGTCGTAGAGGCAGGGGGTCTTGGCCACTGTCTACACTTAACTACAACCACAGTAGTCTGCCAGCACGAGCAATCAACGAACGCCTGACATTCCTTACCTACCTATAAAAAAAAATCACCACCCCCTCTCCTCCATCAACGACACGTTCCACGGATTTTTACTACGCCAGCCGAATGATCGCCCACCTTCTGCCTTCATTGGCGTTCTGGTGTGAGTAAAGTGAGGTGTGGTTCATGTACTTGACCGGGGGTGGTGGTGGTCCTCTCACCTGGAGTATGTTCCTGTAGGCCAGTTGGACGTTGCCTGGGGACCCTCTCCTCCAGACTCTCCTGGGGCGTCCACATCCAATCTCACCTGTGGGGAATTTTGCTGAATTACATCAAAGGAAACGGTGCATGTTTGTACCTCGCCCCGTCACGGCAGTCTAGATGCTCTGGACCAATCAGGGTGAGCGGTGGGGGTTGAGTCGAGGTTTCTATTGGTGGGTGGTGGTGGGTTTCTCCCCTCTCTCCCTTACTACCTCTCCCTCCTCCCTCACCTCCCTCTGTACCCTCCCTCCGGGGGTGATGGTGACTCAACAGGCGAGGGTGTGGCCGACCGAGCTGGTCACCCGCTGCTACTGTGTGAGGTGGGGGAGGCGGGTGGTAGTGAATCTTATTTCGAGGTGAGGGCAGGAGAGGGAAGGGGACCTGGTTGAAGGAGAGGGATGAGGGGAGAAGAGGGAAATGAATCTAATTGAAGGGGAGGGAACCTGCAGGACAGTGAGAACGAGAGGTGATCCACCCAAGGAAGAGGGGAGAAGAGAGGGTATTCAGGGGAAGAGACGAGGGAGGAAAGGGAAAAAAGAGGGGAGGGAGGGGAGACTTAGGGAGTGCGGGAGGGGACGGGAGGAGAGGGAGCCATTAGGGGTGAAGAGGGGAGACAGAGTAGAGATATAGAAAAGATTATGAGGGGAAGAGGGGAGGTAAACAAGAGAAGGGGAAGGGGAGGGGGAGAGAGTGAGTCCCAAAACACTAGGGGTAAAAGGGAAGGTAGGAAGAGGCCTAAGGGGATAAATGAGGGGAAGAGGGATAAGGGAGAGAGGGGAATTAAAAGAGACAAAGGGTAAGAGGTGTGTTTGGCAAAGGCTGAGGGAAAGGTAATAGGGGGGTGATGTAGGAAGGGTAACATGGGGAGAGGTGGAGAATGAGCCTAGGAGAGAGCTTGGTGGGGGGGGCGGTAAGAAGAGGTCCAAGGAAGGGGAAAACAGAAGGAGGAGATGAGTACCTAAATGGGTCGTGAGTGGAGAGGAACTACCTGAAGGGGGAGCTGGAGATGAGGGTAATAGGTCGTGGAGGAGGTCTCAAAGGGCACCATAGAATTCCAAGAGGCCGCCGACAACTTAAAATTAAGAAGAAGAATCGATGGTGGTTTTGTGGTGAGAGAGAGAGAGAGAGAGAGAGAGAGAGAGACATACATACATACATACATACATACATACATACATACATACATACAGTAATACGACACAGCAGCAACACAATAAAACTTTTAATACACAAACAAAATGAACCTGAATACAACAACATTATTTAATCTCTCGCAAAGTCATTATATATATATGTAGTGTGCAAACTGTGAAGGTCAGCTCAGGTCAGGTTAGGTCAGGTTAGGTTAGGTTAGGTTAGGTCAGGTTAGGTCAGGTTAGGTCAGGTTAGGTCAGGTCAGGTCAGGTCAGGTCAGGTAAGGTTAGGTTAGGTTAGGTCAGGTAAGGTTAGGTCAGGTAAGGTTAGGTCAGGTAAGGTTAGGTTAGTCTTTAATTAATGCTTTCGTAAACTACAGGTACTATTATAGATACAGGTACAATTACGTTACAGGTAGAGTCACGTTTACGATACGGGTACAATAGCAGGTACAGGTACAGGTACGATACGGGTACAAGCACAGGTGTTTGCTGGTGGTTAATTTTGATTGTGGTTGATGGTGGTAGCAGATGGTTATTGTGGTTGCTAGTTGTGGAAAATTGTTGTAGATGGTAGTAGTTGCTGGTGGTGGAAAATAGTTGGTGGTGATTGTGATTGCTGTTCGAGGAAAAGTGTTGGTGATTGTGGTTGCTAGTGATGGAAAATTGTTGTTGATGGTGGTTGTTGGTGTTGGTGGTCAGGTGACGTGTTGGGTTGCTCCGGTTGCCTGACTCATCCGTCACACGCAGACTGTACGTGGAATAATCTCTCTCTCTCTCTCTCTCTCTCTCTCTCTCTCTCTCTCTCGCTCGCTCATTACCGGACTCATGTTATCGGCCTTTCATGTTACCTTAATCTCACTTTACCGGACATCCCATACAACTGGACTCCCCACATTACCGGAATCCGTAACACATTACCGGACTGCCCTCATTACCGGACTCCCCACTTTATTGAACTCATCATTAACCAGACCCCCACATTACTGGACTCCCCATTACCGGATTCCCCACTTTACCGGATTCCCCACTTTACCGGACTCCCCATTACCGGACTTGAAAATAGAGAGAGAGAAAAAACCCACATCATCATCCCTCATTCACGACAATCATCCATCAGTCAACGCGGGAGAAAAATAGTGGACTAATATATTTTTCATTTGTTTGTTTACGCTCGGGAATAAACCTTTTGAGTTTGTGCGGAAAAAAATTAAAAGTGGAGGGAAAACATTAGGAATTTTTAGACCGCTGTGGAGAGAAGTTTGTAAAGAGTTTTTTTGCTGAGAAGTTTATATATGTGTGTGTGTGATTGGAGCTCTTTAGTGTGTGTTTGTATGATTGGAACTCTTTAGTGTGTGTGTGTGTGTGTGTGTGTGGAAGCCAAGAGTTGTACGTGACTCAGGGAAGGTGAGGGGATGGATGGTAGATCACCCCCTCCCTGCATACATACATACATACACACATACCACATGCACAGGTGCCCTCCACACACACACACACACACACACACACACACACACATTATTCAGATCTGCACCACCACCACCACCCTGGGCTCATCACTATGTATGCCTGCAAGCAAATTGAATACATCACACAATGGAGATGTGCTGGAGGCGCTCGTAAGCCGTGATGTTTCTTGCTTGCTGGGAGCTGCTGGTGAGGTGCTGACGGTGAGGGGGCTGACGGTGAGGGGGCTGATAGTGAAGGGGCTTGTTGTTGTTCATCATCTTGTTCTTGTCTTGTTTGTTATCATCATCTTGTTCTTCATCTTCTTGTTTATCTTATTATTGTTCTTCATCATCATCTTCTTGTTCTTGTTTATCTTGTTATTGTTCATCTTGTTCTTCATCTTCTTCTTGTTTATCTTGTTATTGTTCATCTTGTTCTTCATCTTCTTTTTCTTCTTGTTCATCTTGTTATTGTTCTTCATCTTGTTCATATTGTTCTTGTCTTGTTCTTTTCAACTTAGGATGGGTGAGGCAGTTAGTTAAAAATATTAAGAGGGTCTTTTGCACCTGTGAAAATAAATGGATAGGTGAATGAATGTATGAATGAATGAATGAATGAATGAATGAATGAATGAATGGGTGAATGAGTGAATGAATGAATGAATGAATGAATGAATGTCTTTTTACAATCAACCTAGTTAAATGTGTCGTTAAATTGTCACAGTTACGAGAAACAAAAATAATGTTACGAATCTTTTTGTAGGTCAGGGTTAGGTTAGATTAGGTTAGGTTAGGTTTGGTTAGATTAGATTAAGCCCAGGTAGCGTTAGGGTGATTAATCTTCAGGTGAAATAAACCGGTTTTAATCTTCAGGTGATCCAAAATCGTAACTTCTGCCTCCTGTAACTTAACTTAAAAGTCAACCAAGGTAATTACGCCGTGATATCACCTGTAAGGAATTAAGATATAAAAAAAATACGATACAGTTTATTAATCCGTATGAATCTGGATACCGTGTCCCTTCGTGTGTTAATTACGTAATGGAGAGGGAAATAGTGAGGAAGGTGAGTGGGACATGGCCGGCCAACTGAGGGGAGAGGAAGAGAGGGAGGGGAAAGGGGGAGCTGGCCAAGGGTACATCCCTCCTTAACCCCCCCCCCCAGGTGGTAGTGTGTGTGTGTGTGTGTGTGTGTGTGTGTGTGTGTGTGTGTCTGACGTGATCTGAGCTCCTCACCTAATTAAATCAAAGGATAAACAACCTCCTTTTGCCCATCAGATAAATACCAGTGTTGATCAGGTGCAAGATACCAATGTTTACCTATGACGAACCATCAGGAGATACCAATGTTTGGCCACTATGTTTATAAAGAACTTGGACGGCGGGTTATTGGTTCAACGCCACCCACCCTCCCCCTCCTGCTGTACCCAGAGCTCTGGGCTTGCACACACCAGGTCAGAGGTCAGGTGGACTGATATTGAATCAAGAGGGCCGTGCAGAACAAAGGTGAATCTATACTAGACACATTAGGGAACCTCTTGTGTGTGTGTGTGTGTGTGTGTGTGTGTCAGGATGTTGGTGAGGAGGAGAGAGAGAGCTACTGGGTAATGAGCTTCTCTCTCTCTCTCTCTCTCTCTCTCTCTCTCTCTCTCTCTCTCTCTCTCTCAACAGTGTCTCATAATATTGTCTTCTATTACAGGTACGTACCGTGAGCGAGAGAGACAGAGCTAGGGGTGTCAACTCTCCGTTTGATAGGTAAGAACGTCTATTTACCTGCCGTTAGTTCCTGGGGCCTCCGTCAGGTTACCGCCACTGACGACCTGATCAAGCAAGCAAGCAAGCTGTTTGTGTGTGTGTGTGTGTGTGTGTGTGTGTGTGTGTGTGTGTGTGTGTGTGTGTGTGTGTGTGTCGTTCTTAAAGCCTGATCTCTACAGTGTGGTCGATTTAGAACCTTTTAAAGAATGGTTACAACTTTCAAGGTCTTTTGCCCATGTCACTTGTAGACAGTTTTATTGATATGTTTTCATTCTTGCTTTATTTATCTTTCTCTATCTTTTTTTTTACCTCTTTATTTCTTTCCCTTTTTCCTTGTTCTCTCCCCATGTTTCTTTTCCCTCGCTTTCTTTCTGTATATATTTCACCTTCCTTTCTTTCGCCTCTCTCTATTTATTTCTTCCTTCCTTTTTCTTTCTTTTTTCTCCTTTTTTTTCTTTTATTTCCCTTCGTTTCTTTTTTAAAATCATTTTTCATAGTTCTTGTTCGTCTCTCTCTCTCTCTCTCTCTCATTTAAAGGCCCTGCAGTATAAACTTTGCCTGTGTGGGTAAGTGGTGAAGGGTTGTTGTGGTTAATGTTGTCAGGTACAGGTGGTGGAGGGAATGGGAGGGGGTAGATGGAGGAAGGGAGGGATGAGGGTGTTAAGGGAGGGTAAGAGGGAGAGAGAGAGAGAGTTATGATGGGTGTTAGTGGATAGTCAGGTGGGTTAGGAGGGAGGTAAGTGGAGGGGAGTTATTACCTCCACGACCTCTCCCTCCTCCCTCCTCCCTCCTCCCTCCTGCACTCTTATCCAATTTATTTCACTTTTTCTGTATTTTTTCTCCTTCCTTCAAGAGTTTTATAATAATATACAGGTAAAGTTTGATAATAAGGGGAGAGTATGACAGGTGAGAGGAGGGAGAGGAAGGACACTAAATATTCTCCTTTTATGTGTGAGAGTCTGTGTTGTGAGAGGGAGGAGGAGGGAGGGAGGTTGTGGTGAGGGGAGGGAGGGAGGGAGGGAGGAGGGGTGAGGGAGGGGAGAGGAGGGAGGGAGGGAGGAGGGGAGGGAGGGAGGTGAGGGAGGGTTGGTGGTGAGGGAGGGAGGGAGGGAGGGAGGGAGGGGAGGGAGGTGGGAGGAGGGAGGTTGGTGAGGAGGAGGGAGGGAGGGGGTTGGTGGTGAGAGTATTATTGGCGTTTCTGGTCGCCTCTCTCAAGGGAAGTCCGCCACACACACACACACACTCACTCTAACCTTCACACACACACACACACACACACACACACACACACACCTCCCCCCACCCCCCACACATTCCCCCCAACACTCACACTCCCCCACCTCCCACATTCTCACACTCTCTCACACTCCCCACACACCCCACACTCTCCCACACACCCCCCACACCCCCAGGCAGCCACCTCCATGTACCGTCATCATTGGAGGTGGAGCTGACTAGACTATCGATTTAAAAAAAGATGTAGCCCCCTTCCTTCCTTCCTTCCTTCTTCCTTTCTTTTCTCTTCCTTCCTTCTTTCCTTTCTTCCTTCTTCTTCTGTTTTTTCCCCTTGCCCCTTCCCTCTCCTGTCCCTTTTCTACCTTCCTCTTCTCTCTGTCCTTTCCTCCTCCCCCTCTCTCTCCCATTTTTTCCTTCCTTTATTCTCTGTCTTTCTCTCCCACCCTCCCTCCCTCCCTCTCTCCTTCCTCCCTAACTTCCTTTTTGTCCTTCCTTCCTTCCTCCTTCCTTCCTGTCTGTCCCTTTACCTCCCTTCTTTTTCCTCTGTCTTCCCTATCCATTCTCTTTTGCTTCTCCTTTTTCCTCCTTTCCCTCCCCACCTTCTCCTTCCATCTGTCCTATCCTTCTGTGCTCCTTTTCTTCTTCCTCTTTCTTTCATTTTGTCTTTCCTTCTTGACTCTTCGTTCTTTCCCTTTCTCTCTTTCCATTCCTTTTCCTGTCTACTTCTTCTTCCTCCCTTCTCCTCCTTTCTTCCTCCCCTCTTCCTTCCTTCCCTCTTCCTTCCTCCCCTTTTCCCTTCCTCCTCCCTCCCTCTTCCTCCTCCCTCCTTATTGATTTGAAAGGTAACATTGTCCCTTCCTGTTGTACCCGTCTGCCCCTTCCTCTTCCCTTCTCCCTCCCCTCCCTCAGTTACCTCCCTCACCGCCCAGGGGACCGGTTGCCAACTACCATTTCTTGCTGCTCAAATTAGTCAACCAAGAGGACGGTGGGTCGTGGTGCTGCACTGGTTGACTGGTAGTGTTCTCTCTCTCTCTCTCTCTCTCTCTCTCTCTCTCTCTCTCTCTCATTTTTGGTGTTCTTGGTTGAGAGCTGTTGAGGAGGGTCGTCGTTTGGAGGGAAGGGTAGGTCGTAGGGGAGGGGGAAAATGGTCGTTTTAATCTGACACGAGTCACGAGTCAATCTCATCTGACCTGGTCGTAGAGGGATTAGTATAACCTAATCTAGTCTAGTCTAGATTAACATAAACAAAGCTAATCTAACCTAACCGAAGCTAACGTTAAGACCTGAGGTGTGTGTGTGTGTGTGTGTGTGGCAGACGAGGGACGTGGCGCGGCAGACACTGGGGAGAAAATTATGGGAGGAGGGGACGATAAAGGCAAAGAATCTCCCAGAGGCTCTCCCCTTCTCCACTCTCTCCTTTCCCCTCACCTCCCTCTCTCCTACCACTAGTTACTGCCTCACTAGCTAGTCCACCAGGCTCCCCCCCTCTCTCTCTCTCTCTCTCTCTCTCTCTCTCTCTCTCTCTCTCTCTCTCTCGGGACTGACAGTATATAGACAGGATAGGAACATGACGTCAGGCTGGGACAGGTAGGATAGGACAGGTGAGAGAATGTACCGGAACTGAAGAGAGGTAGACGGAATAGAGGGTTAGAGAGGTTAAACAGGAGACGGGGCAAGAGGAAAGGGGAAGAGGCAGTTGCTCGGGGCGGGGAGGGGCTAGGCGGGGAGGGGTGGGGCGAGGCGAGGTTTTAGTGTGTGTGAAAGAAAAATATGTTAGGCATCTCAGGACGGGTCGGTGAAGGGAGGGTCTTACTGGGTCAAGGTCAAGGGGGCTGACAGGTGTGTGGCAGGTGTGTATACGAAGCAGGTGTTTGTATTTACATATGTGTGAGGCAAGTATATACGGCTACTTAAAAGACCAAGTTTTACTTATTTTCTCTATGTCATGACGAAAGAAAATGGGAGAAGGTTGTGAAATGTTATGACGAAACAGAAAACGCGGTGTGAGTTGCTTTCTGTGTGTTTTAAAAGGTATACTGAAATAACGATGATGATAATTAAAAAGAATGAATTGATGATAATAGTAATAAATAATAATATGATAAAGGGAATGATAGCAGCAATAATAATAATAATAATAATAATAATAATAATAATAATATAATAATAATAATAATAATAACAAAATTAGCATCAAAATCATCATCATCATCATCAACCAACAACAACAACAACAACCATTACCAGACTACAAACATAATCAATAACAGGAAGGGTTATTGCAAGTAAAATCACATAATAACAAGTCTCTGAAATACAGTCGACCTTAAATTACAAACACCATGCACAGAGAGATTACAGCGGCATGTCGACTGAGAGACGCTAGAATTAAATTTATCAGTGGCCTTTAATGGTGCAGAATGACGTTTATGGCGCGGATCACGACAGTTGAGTGAGGTACGGTGGTGTTGACATCCGTTCCTCTGTCCGTCCTTCGTTCCGCTCGTTCTTCCGTCCGTTCTTCCAGTCGATTTGTGTTCGATTTGACTCTCTCTCTCTCTCTCTCTCTCTCTCTCTCTCTCTCTCTCATTCATTTGACAGCTCAGAAGTGATAAGTTCCTCATCAGGTCAATTCAGTCTAGTTGCTGTATTTTTATTGGTTTAAACTTCCTGCTTGATGCGTTTTTATTGGTCGAGACTGCTGGCACAATAGTTGCTGTGTTTTTATTGGCCGAGTTGCCTGTGTATTTTTTTCCCATTGGTTGAGACGGCGGGAACGAGGAGGAGGAGGAGGGTGGGGGGTGCTGTTCTTTTATAGGTGGTTGGAAGTGTCTGGCAGAAATTTTGATTGGTCGAAATATATGAGTTGGAAGTATTTTTATTGGTTGAGAGTGCTTGAAGGATAAACCCTATGTGATTGGTTGAATACGTGCGCGCAAAGTTGAAGCCTTTTGATTCGTTGACACTGCTTACGTGAAGTCTCTCTCTCTCTCTCTCTCTCTCTCTCCCCTCTCTCTCTCTCTCTCTCTCTCTCTCTCTCTCTCTCTCTCTCGTTATGAATGTATTCCCGGGTGGTGTTGCAAGCAGGGACGAAGCCTCGCATTCGAGATGAAGAAACAAGATCAATTTGCCCCTGCCGTCCGCCCACCTCCTGCAACATCGTCCCTGTTTCCCCCTCCCGACCATGTTACTCTGATAGCACCGTCTTCTTGTGTCTTGCTACTCACCAAGAGGACCAATAGACTCACCAAGAGGACCAATAGACTCACCAAGAGGACCAATAGACTCACCAAGAGGACCAATAGACTCACCAAGAGGACCAATAGACTCAGGGCGAGGCACCAGGACCCCGACACGTCACCAGGCCAGCCGTGCCGCTCACCAGCCTCACTAGGATTTGCATACCACGTTTTTGTCCCAAGACGTTGTTATATTAGGAGGTGGCGCCGTGTGCTGGGGAGATGGGAGGGTGTGGGGAGGAAAGAATAATGGGGAGAAAAGTGTATTTGAGAGGGCAGAGGATGGGGATAGGAGGGGGAATGTGGGGAGGAGATGGGGGCGTGTGGGGGCGACAGAAGGGAGGGTTTTGGAGAATGGGGGCAGAACAAATATTTGGGGAGGGAGGAGGATGTGAGAGGGACAAACTGTGTGGGGAAAGAGAGGTGCTATCTTCAGTAGTGGCCAGGGGGAAGTTGTAGGGAGGTATTCTTGGGGAGTAATATATATAGTGGAAGTGGTAGACTAAGGCAGCGGAGGATGTATAGAAAGGAAGAGAATGTGCTGATGTGGGGAGAGAGTGGTGGGGAGGAGAGGGAGGAGATGAGGTTGGAGGGAAGAGAGAGAGGAAGGGGTTGGGTATCTAGTGTTGGGGAGGTAAGAGTTACAGAGACAAGTGTATTAGATGAAAGAGTTCAGGGAGGAGAGAGGGCGAGAGGGGTGGGGAGAGGGTGGGGTGAGGTTGGATCAAAGGAAAAAACATTGTACAGTATATAATTTTCTATTTTAGGTGAGAAAATTCATAATAATGATTATACCTCTCTCTCTCTCTCTCTCTCTCTCCAATTCTTTTCTTTGCTTTCATTCCTCCTCTTCCCTCCTCCCTCCCCTCTCCCCTCTCCCCAAGTTGTTACACCTTCTACTTGGTCCAGGTTAATGAGGATTACTTCTCAGGCGGCGTTGTTGGTCTTGTAGTGGGTGAGGTTGGCGGGAAGGCGGTGGGTGAATGTTGGTGGGTGGTTAGGAGGAGGTGGGGAGGGTTGGTGGGGTGGTGGTTCTTCTCCCCCACACACTGCACATAACATCCTTTAGTTCCTCCTTCCCCAGATCTCCACCACACACTCCCTCTCACCATCACCACCAACACACACTCCCTCACCACCACCATTCTCCCCTCACCATCACCACCACCAACACACTCTTCCTCAACCACCACCACACACACTCATCGGGGAAATGAGACAAGATAAATGAGAGGGATAAATGAGGGGATAAATGAGAGGGGATAAGACAGACAGTGATGGAAGGGGCCAGCAGGAAATTGAATTATCGCTGCTATTGAGGCTGAGGTAACTGAGTGGGGCCGACTTAGGTGCAGGGTGATGGGTTTTACCTGGGCTTAATTTGAGGGTAGTGCACTACCTGGATGATTAAACCCACACCTGGAGAATGACTGAATATCGTGTGTGTGTGTGTGTGTGTGTGTGTGTGTGTGTGTGAAGCGTCACTTGTTGGCCTGTGAAGTGGGCTGTCTGTCAGCTTACATTGTACGCTGTCAGTTGATGTCATAAGCTGTTAGTTTACTTAATTACCTGTCAATATTGGTAGTGTTATACCTGTTGATTTATAATAATGTAACCTGTCAGTTTATATGGCAACCTGTCAGTTTATATGGCAACCTGTCAGTTTATATGGCAACCTGTCAGTTTATATGGCAACCTGTCAGTTTATATGGCAACCTGTCAGTTTATATGGCAACCTGACAGTTTATATGGCAACCTGTCAGTTTATATGGCAACCTGTCAGTTTATATGGCAACCTGTCAGTTTATATGGCAACCTGTCAGTTTATATGGCAACCTCACTTCAGTTTATAGAATCTGACAGTTTATATCAACCTGTCAGTTTATATGGCAACCTTTTTATATGGCAACCTTCAGTTTATATGGCAACCTGTCAGTTTATATGGCAACCTGTCAGTTTATATGCAACCTGTCAGTTTTGCACCTGTCAGTTTATATGCAACCGTTTATATGGCAACCTGTCGTTTATATAACCTGTCAGTTTATATGGCAACCTGTCAGTTTATATGGCAACCTGTCAGTTTATGCAACCTGTCGGTTAAATGGCAACCTGTCAGTTTATATGGCAACCTTTCAGTTTATATGGCAACCTTTCAGTTTATATGGCAACCTGTCAGTTTTGGAACCTGTCAGTTTATATGGCAACCTGTCAGTTTATATGGCAACCTGTCAGTTTATATAACCTGTCAGTTTATATGGTAATCCTGACAGTTTATTTCATTTACCTGTCAGTATATAACGTCATATTTACCTGTCAAGTGTCTACTGTACACAAAGTATGTTGCTCTCTCTCTCTCTCTCTCTCTCGTTATCTTGATGTTGCTGCTAAGGGCTGTACCGTACGTAAAGTGCTCGTAAGTGTGTGTTTATCAGAGAACTTTTGTTTACCCTCGAGATTAAATGTGTGTGTGTGTGTGTGTGTGTGTGTGTGTGTGTGTGTGTGTGTGTGTGTGTGTTGTGGTGTGTTTTCTTTCGCGTGTGTGTTCTACAGTGTCACACACACACACACACACACACAAGATAATCTACAGTGTAACAAGATCAAGAAATATAGAGGAGTTCCCACCGCGGCTCTGGTGGCCCCGAGCTACTCTCTTCCTGGATTATTGGATGTGGCGCAGCTGGAGGCCATCCACGCCCACACGCTGTTACACACACCCACACGCTGTACACACACACGCTGTTACACACACGCCCACACGTTGTTGTACGCCCACAAATTTATTACGTCCCATACTGTTAAACACGCCCACACGCCGCTACACCCGCCCACACACGCCGCTACACCGCCCACACGCGCTACACACCGCCCACACGCCGCTACACATTTCCCACACGCTCCCCCTTCACACACACACACACACACACACACACACACACACAAGGATCATCAACATTCATTCACTAGATGGAGTCAAGATGAGAGTGTGTCATAACCCTGAGAAGTGGTGGTGAGGCGAAGATGTCCTTAAGGAGGTGAGGAGTCCTGTAAAGATGGAGGAGTTCTGGGATGGAGAGGCAAAGTGAAGAAGAATGGGGGAGGAGCGAATTGAGAAATCCGGGAGGCAGGAGGCTTGGATCGGCTGTAGACGGAGGGAGGGAAGGGAGGAAGGTAGGTAAGTAGCTCTGTAGGAGGCGTGGGGGAGGCGTAGACGGTGACAAGGTGATGGAGAAGACCATTATATCAGAGCCCCAGCCCCACCTCAGGTCAGCCCCTCACCCCCCTGCCAGCCCCTCTCCCCTGCATTTCCCCCCAGCCCCCTTCTCTGTGGAAAAATATCCTACAGGTTAACATTTTCACATTATATCCCTGTCGTAAATTTACTACCACCCAGGACTGTTTTCCTCTCACTCACTCACTCACTCACTCACTCATCTTAACTCACAAATTTTAGACCCCCTCATTCACCTTGGAGGGTAGGGGCAGTCCACTGCTGCTCAAATAGGATTGTCTTACCACTCACTCTCTGTTCCTCCCCTCCCCTCTCCCCCCACACAGACTCATTCTCTCCTCTCTCTTTCCAATTCCCATGTGAATAATTGAAGACGGAGTGGTTCTACGTTTATACAATTTGCTCTAAGTTTTTCTACCTCGCCGACACGAGAACTGCAGAGAAGAATTCGTTTAAGACAATTTTGCTGGAGGGAAGGTGAATGAAAAAATTGGGTTGTGTTTTATTTTGTGGGTGAGGAAGGGGGTGAGATTCCTCCTGTAGGCGTCGCTGCTGGAGGTAGAGATGGTGGAACTGATGGCTTGCTCAGGTGAGTTTTAATTGGGAGGGGAAATTGCCTGTTGTTCAGGGTTGTGATGAAGGAGGAATGAAGGAGGAAGGAGGAGGAGGGAGGGAGGAGGAGGAAGGAAGGAAGGAAGGAAGGAAGGAAGGAAGGTGGTAGGTAGTTTGGGAGGAGATACCACAGGTGATAATAGGAGAGGTACCTGTCTTCCCATTCATTTAGTTTACACCTCTTCATCACAGGACAGGTTAGTGGTGTGTGTGTGTGTGTGTGTGTGTGTGTGTGTGTGTGTGTGTGTGTGTGTGTGTGTGTGTGTGTGTGTGTGTGTGTGTGTGTGTGTGTGTGTGTGTGTGTGGCCTATCATTAGTCATGTAACCACTACTTCGCTTTGTTAAACGTCATTTGTATGTGTGTGCGATGCTCTAGTACTGTTGTAACTTGTCAGTGTTAGGGGTTACATTTCTGCAATACGTCCTCTCTCTCTCTCTCTCTCTCTCTCTCTCTCTCTCTCTCTCTCTCTCTCTCTCTCTCTCTCTCTCTCTCTCTCTCTCTCTCTCTCTCTCTCTCTCTCTCTCTCACACACACCTGGCCGGGAAGGAAATGTGTGACAGTGAGTGAGGGAGAGTCCACTCACTTGAGGGAAACAAATGCCCCCGCCAGCTGGTGTTAAGGACGTGTCAGGTATCACAGCGTCAAAGGTAACAGAGCTCTTGTCTCCTACCTGATATAGGTCATGAATAAAAGACGTGAGGATGCCATTCGTTGTGGACGGTAAGACGTGTGAGGAAGCTGTAATTCTTATCGATGGTGAGAGAGAGAGAATGGTTGTTGGTTGAGGTGGTAGTGATGGAGGAAAGAAGAAGAAACGTCTCCATCACCAGGAGTCAACCAATATACGTCAGCTATCACAGTGTTAATGTCAGGGCATCGAGGAACACCTGGAGCACTTGCTGACGCCGATAGATCATGAATAATAAAGAGATGCAATGAGAGAGAGTGTTAGTTAAAAGCTCGTTAAATATTACCAAGATAATGTCAGGCTAACAAGAGGAGTATTAACTGTGGCAATTCCGCGCAATGACGACACTTGTTGGGTCATTGGGTAATAGTGGTTTGATGGTTCGTAGTTAAAGATGAAGATGCCATCCATTCCTGTTGAGGGAGATGTGTGTGTGAGGAGGCTGCATCTGAGAGAGAGAGAGAGAGAGAGTTGCATGTTTTCTACCTGTAGTTGTATCTCTACCTGTACTTTTATGGACAAGATACCTCTATATATTCTGTACTTATACCTGTACCGTCATCTTTGAATTGGAAAATATAATATGACTTGTGGTGTGAGTCCTATATAATCACGAGTACCACTGTGATCAGTTCTTGAGTACGAGGCCTATTGAATATGATGATTTAATCCCTTGAGTACAACTTATGGACTAAACAAAAAATCATATACTAAAGGACAATTATGTGACTGTGTTCGTACTCAGAGGATTAGGCCTAAGTCAAGGGATGGGAGATATCTTACTCAAACACAGTACTCAAGAGACTCAACATTGTACTCAAGGGGTAAGAGAATTAGGTACGGAGAGACGGGAGAGGTAATTCCTACGTGTCAACCAGAGGCGGGGGTAGGATGAGAGGGGGGAGAGGGGGTGTATACCTCCTGAGAAATGAGGAGTATTGAACATCGGGAGCTGTATTGGGGAGTGGTTGTGGTTGAGTGGTAGCGGTTTTGGGTGGTAGTGAAGGATGGTTGGTGGTAGTTAGGTGGTTAGTGATATTGGAACTGGGTGGTGGTGGTGAAGGATGTTGGTGACGAGGGGTTGAGGAACTAGAGGATTGGTGAGTGGATGGTGGTGAAGGGTGGTTGGTGGTGGTAGTGACGGTGAAGGGTGGTTGGTGATGGTAGTGGTGGGTTGTGTGTGTGTGTGTGTATGTATGGTGATGGTCGATGTTTCAGTGGTGGTAGTGATTATTGATGTTGATGATGATGATAGAGTTGGTGGAGAGATGACTTGTATGATTTCGGAAGCTGTATGTTTATTTAGCTCTCCTCCTCTCCCCCTGACCTCTCTCCCCCTGACACTCTCCTCCCCTGACCTCTCCTCCCCTGACACTCTCCTCCCCTGACCTCTCCTCCCCTGACACTCTCCTCCCCTGACACCTCTCCTCTGACCTCCCTCCCCCTGACACCTCCTCTCCCTCCTCCCCCTGACACCCTCCTCTCCTCCTGACCCCCCTCTCTCCTCCCCTGACACCCTCCTCTCCTCCCCCTGACACCCTCTCCTCCCCTCTCCTCCCCCTGACACCCTCTCCCTCCTGACACCCCTCCTCTCCTCCCCTGACACCCCTCCTCTCCTCCCCCCCCACCCCTCCCCCCCTCTCCTCTCCCCCCTCTCCTCCCCTGACACCCCTCCTCTCCTCCCCTGACACCCCTCCTCTCCTCCCCCTGACACCCCTCCTCTCCTCCCCCTGACACCCCTCCTCTCCTCTCCTCCTCCCCTGACACCCCTCCTCTCCTCCCCTGACACCCCTCCTCTCTCCCCCTCACCCCTCCTCTCCTCCCCCACACCCCTCCTCTCCTCCCCCCCTGACACACTCCTCTCCTCCCCCTGACACACTCCTCTCCTCACCCTCCTCTCCTCCCCTGACACCCTCCTCTCCCCTGACCCTCCTCTCCCCTGACACCCTCCTCTCCCCTGACACCCCTCCCTCCTCCCCCTGACCCCCTCCTCTCCCCACACCCTCCTCTCCCTCCCCCTGACACCCCTCCTCTCCTCCCCTGACACCCTCCTCTCCTCCCCCCTGACACCCTCCTCTCCTCCCCCCTCCCCCTCCCTCCTCCCCCTGACCCCCTCCCCCCTGACACTCTCCCTCCCCCCCCCTCTCCTCCCCCTGACACCCTCCTCTCCCCCCCTGACACCCTCCTTTCCTCCCCCTGACACCCCTCCTTTCCTCCCCCACCCCTCCTCCTCCCCCCCCCACCCCTCCCTCCTCCCCCCCTGACACCCCTCTCCTCCTCCTGACACCCTTCTCCACCCCCTGACACCCCTCCTCTCCTCCCCCCTGACACCCCTCCTCCTCCCCCTGACACCCTCCTCCCTCCCCCCCCTGACACTTCTCTCCTCCTCCCCTGACACCCCTTCTCTCACCCTTCTCCACCCCCTGACACCCTCCTCTCCTCCCCCTGACACCCTCCTCTCCTCCCCCCTGACACCTTCTCTCTCCTCCCCTGACACCCTTCTCCACCCCTCCCCTCCACACCCTCCTCTCCCTCCTGACACCCTCCTCTCCTCCCCCCTGACACCCTCCCTCTCCTCCCCCTGACACCCTTCTCTCACACCCCTCTCCACCCCCAGCACCCTTCTCTGACCCCTCTGACACCCTCCTCTCTCCCCCCTGACACCCTTCTCTCCTCCTCCCCTGACACCCTTCTCCACCCCCTGACACCCTTCTCCACCCCCCACCCTCCTCTCCTCCCCCCTCCTGACACCCTCCCTCTCTGGACACCCTTCTCTCCTCCTCCCTGACACCCTTCTCACCGATACCCTTCTCTCCACCACACCCTCTCTCCACCCCTGACACCTCCTCCTCCCCTGACAGCCCTCTCTCCTCCCCACCAGCACGTGGCGCACCTGCAGCATGACCCGCCAGGCAACGTTGTGGTACCTAAAGGTGGTCGATACCCGCTGTATCACTGACCTCCTACAGTCATGTGACGCCCTGCCTGTCCCCCCTACCTCCCTCCCCCACTAATTGTCAGGATCCACGCTGATGAGGGCACTGAGCAAAGATCCACCTGGCCTCACCTAACCTAACCCAACCCAACTTAACCTAACCCAACCAAAGCTAAGCTAACCCAACCAAAGCTATCCTAACCTAACCTATTCTATCCTAACCAAAGCTAACCTAACCATATAGTGGGAAGAACACCAGCTGACGTCATGTTGGGAAAGGGCCAATCAACGCACACCATGCCCTGAAACGTGTGGGTAGTTGTTTTTAACTTGTAGGTCCCCGCCACTATCCTGAAGGAGCCACTTACCCACCATCCCTAGTCTATTAGTGCCACTGACCGCTGCCACTGGGTCTTTAAAGCCACTACCTGGACAGTACCTTGGTTAGTTACTGGGGATGATAGTGGTGGTACCGGTATTAGAGAGGTAGAGAGAGTACTGGTGAGTGGTGGAGGGAGTACTGGTGAGTGGTGGAGGGAGTACTGGTGAGTGGTGGAGGGAGTACTGGTGAGTGGTGGAGGGAGTACTGGTGAGTGGTGGAGGGAGTACTGGTGAATGGTGGAGGGAGTACTGGTGAGTGGTGGAGGGAGTACTGGTGAGTGGTGGAGGGAGTACTGGTGAATGGTGGAGGGAGTACTGGTGAGTGGTGGAGGGAGTACTGGTGACTGATGGCGGAAGTACCGGGACCCCCAGTAACACTGAGGGAGACGGGGGGGAGGGAGGAGGTAGGTAGGATGAGGGGTAGAGCGTCGTGGTCAATGAGGCGAATGATGGGAGAGGGTGAACCACTTTGCCTCACCTCCCTCCTTCCTTCCTTCCTTCCTTCCTTCACCACTAATGACCTCCCTCCTCCCTCTTCCTAACTCACCTTGCTTATCTTCCTCCCCTCCTCCTCATTCCTTCTTTCCATCACCCTTCTCCTCCCTCACCCTGCCTACCTCCCTCACTACAATGGCAGTCAGAGGTCGCGGTGCCAATACTTACGTGCCGGCAGGTGAGGTTAAATTACCTCTCCCACCCCCCTCTCTTCCTCAGTCTCCATAAACCATACAGGAGTCCTTAATGGGTGACAGTCCTTAATGGGTGACAGTCCTAATGGATCCCTGTTTTCATATATCCCAACTCGGCCATAAAAAGACCCAATCCTACAATAGACCCCAGTCCTTTATAAACCCCAATCCCAGTAAAGCCAGATCTAATAGACCTCCGTTAGAATAGGTTGGGCCCAATTATGTCTGGGGCCCATTAGGACTGAGGTGGATGGTGGCTATTTGACCAATAAACCCTGATCATTCTTGAAGGCCTGCAGGAGGCGTCGAGGAACAACACGGACGCCACACAGACATAAACAAGTCTGGTGGAACTATTGGCCCCAGCTCACTATCGTAGGGGGTTTAGCTAATTGCCAGATCGAACTAAGAGGTCCTCCCCTTCTTCCTCCTCTTCTCCTCTTCCTCTTCATCCTCCTCCTCCTCCTCTTCCTCCTCTTCTCCTCTTCCTCTTCATCCTCCACCTCTTCATCCTCCTCCACTTCCTCCTGCTCTTCCTCTTGCTGGACAGGATAATGCAAGGCCGACCGGAAATTCCATGACTTTAATTGGTGTTTGCGGGTTGGATTGTTATGGTGAGAGAGAGAGAGAGAGAGAGAGAGAGAGAGAGAGAGAGAGAGAGAGAGAGAGAGAGAGAGCACCCACCATCATCGACAATAGGACACTACCCCTCCCCACCTCCCATCCTTCGTATTCACACCAGGGAGGTAATACCCCCCCCTTACCTAATACCCCCACTTGGGTCTTAATACCAAGGGGGAGGGGGAAAATAATGGAGCACCTCGTGGCTTACATGAGTTTGGTGGAACGTGTCTCTTAGTGATTATGATGACGACTTGGAATTAATATCTATGTTATTTTTAAGTGGATTGAATTGTTATTTTTAAGTGGATTGAATTGTTATTTTAAGTGCGTTATTGTTATTTTAAGTGGATGTTATTGTTATTTTAAGTGCGTTATTGTTATTTTAAGTGGATTTTATTGTTATTTTAAGTGTTATTGTTATTTTAAATTGGGTTATTGCTAAGTGTTATTGTTATTTTTAAGTGGATTGAATTGTTATTTTAAGTGCGTTATTGTTATTTTAAGTGGATGTTATTGTTATTTTAAGTGCGTTATTGTTATTTTAAGTGGATTTTATTGTTATTTTAAGTGTTATTGTTATTTTAAGTGGTTGTTATTGTTATTTTAAGTGTTTTTGTTAGTCTAAGTGCGTTATTGTTATTTTAAGTGGATGTTATTGTTATTTTATGTGAATGTTATTGCGAGTTATTTTAAGTGTTATTGTTAGTGAACATTGGTGGTGAAATACGAGAATAATTGTAAAGGGTTAAGTGGTTTTAGCCTGCACCTGTAACCTTTGACCTGTACCTATGACCTTCGACCTGCACCTGTAGCGTTGACCTGTACCTGTGTCCTTTGATCTGTACCTTTAACCTTGACCTGTACCTGTGACTTTGACCTACGCCTGTGACTTTGACCTGCACCTGTGACCTTTGACCTGCACCTGTGACCTTTGACCTGCACCAGTGACCTTTGACCTGCACCTGTGACCTTTGACCTGCACCTGTGACCTTGACCTGCACCTGTGACCTTTGACCTGCACCTGTGACCTTTGACCTGCACCTGTGACCTTTGACCTGCACCAGTGACCTTTGACCTGCACCTGTGACCTTTGACCTGGCTTTCGGTGTCTTGATGACTTGTCTTTGAAATTTCGCCCAAAAATGTCTGTATCGATTCTAGAGTTACATTCCGGACACACTCACCCAGACACACTCACACACACCCACCCAGACACATTCACCCCAGACACATTCACCCAGACCTCACCCAGACACACTCACCCAGACACACCCACACAGACACATCAGACACTAACCAAGACACACTCACCCAGACACACTCCACCCAGACACACCCACCAGACACACTCATCCACCAGACACTAACCAAGACACACTCCACCCACATCCAGACACTTATCCAGAAACACTTACACACATTGCAGACACTCACCCAGACACACTTATCCAGACACACCACCAGACCCAGACACACTCACCCAGACCCAGACACACTCACCCAGACCTCCCGCCCACACTCTCACTCGCCCAGACACACCCAGACACCCCCCCACCCCCCACCACAACCCAATAGGCCTGTTTGTGAGTGACGTAGACAGTTGATAAATAGCAGTATAGTGATGGTATTGAGATGGTGTGTGGTGAAGTGGTGGTGTGTGGTGAGGGTGGTGTGTAAGTTGAGGAAATGATGTTGTTAGTGAGGAGTGGTGTATGTGAGGAGTGATGTGTAGTGAGGAGTGAGAATGAAATTGATATGGGTGAGGGAGAGATGTGTAGTAGAGAAGGATGTGTGTAGTGAGGAGAGAGTGTGTGTGTGTATGGAGGCCAGATCATTCAACCAGTCCTACAGTAGATGGGACTCACTCTCTCCCACAAGGATTATCTCAGCTGGGCATTGTTGGGTTACTAGAGAGATAATGGTGCATGACAAGAGACTAGAAAGGTTCGCCGCTTATTTTCTTGTCTGCATTGTGGATTAGTTAGCAATTAATAGCTCGGGGTACTTAATCTGTGTCTGGATAGTGAGGTGATGGTGAGTTGTGGTGAAGGTGATGGTGTAGAGATAGTGAAGTGGTAGTGAGGTGATGGTGAGTTGTGGTGAAGGTGATGGTGTAGAAGTAGTGAAGTGGTAGTGAGATGGTGAATTGTGGTGAGTTGGTGGTGAGTAATGGTGAATAAGAGTGAGATGATAGTGAGCAAATGGTTGTTGAGTGATAGTGAAGGGTAGGGGCTGGAGAGGGGTGATAGTGGGGGTGAGAGGCTGTAGGGGGTGATAGTGAAGGGGATGAAGGCTGTAGAGGGGTGATAGTGAAGGGGGTGAAGGCTGTACTGTAGAGGTGATAGTGAAGGGGTGACAGAATGTAGAGGGGTGGGGGTGTAGAGGGTGACTGTGTGGGGAGATTAGGGCACAGTTTGAGGAGGGTGTAGAAGATCCTGATATGAAAGCCTTGCTCACGTCCTCCGCTGTCGCCACCCCCCTCTCTCTCTCTCTCTCCTCTCCTCTCTCTCTCTCTCTCTCTCTCTCTCTCCTTCCTTTCACTTTTATTCACTCATCCTTGGTACTCCTATTCTTGTTGTCTATTCTTCCTTCCCCTCCCCCACATCTTCTTCGCCTCCTTCACGTATCTCTCCCTTCCTTCATACCTTTCTCCCTCACCCTCACATCCTTCTCCCTCACCCTCCCACCCTCATTTACCGCACACCTTTTCTACCTCCTCACCCCTTCTCCCTCACCCTCACACCTTCCTCCCTCTCCCTCACTATGACTGAACCTCCAGTATAGTGTGTGGAGACCAATGGAGACTGTACTCATCCGTTCTCTTATTTTTACTCGTAAGATATTTTCGTGGTGTTGGTGGGGTCCAGCCAGGGTCTCAAGATTCTCCTAATTGTTGTTGTTTTTTCCCTGACCGCGCGCGGGATAAGAGTAGGTTACACATCTAGAGTCTCTGTGCGTGTTTGACTCCATTTTAACATCACCTTTGTGTTGTAGGGATGAATGGAGAACCACTTTGGGGCTTTAGCGAGTCAGGATCGTTGTCACGTCCCCAGCATGAGGGGAGAAGTTAAGGTGAGGGTGTTAGAGAGATAAGGCCGAGGAGTTAACGTGTGGAAACAAAGGTGGGTGGGTATGTGGAGGGCAGGTGAGCGGGGTAGTGGCCGGGGAGATGTTGGTGTGAGTGGGTGGGTGGGGGGCGGCGGGGGATGTGCCGCCCCGCTTGCGTGGGTGGCTGATGCTCAGGACACCTCTCCCCACACCCCCTCCTGTCCTCACTCAGCCGCCGCACCGTGTAGGCTCCACCAACTGGGAAAATATTTGCCTCGTGTGGACGTTTATGTCGGTGAGGGTGATGGTAGAGGCTTAGGTGCTGAAGGGTGACCTTACCGCAGCAGGGGCTGAAGGAGGCTGTGCCTAGCAACAGCTGCTGTGGGTGGCAGCGAGGCGGTGGTAGTGGAGGTAGCGGCCTCCCGGCAGATACCAGAAAAGGGAGTGTGTGGTTGAGGGGGAGCGCGGGGAGGCTGAGTGCTGTAGGACACTGGAGTGAGGCGGCCTGGCAAGGCACGGGCGTGGCAGGGCGGCAGCCGAGAATCAGCTGTGTTCCCCCGCCGGCTTGCTAGCGTCCGGCAGCAATCAATACGCTTGCCCAGCCCCGCCTGGGTTTGTGCGCACGTTTGTGTGTGCATTTGTTGTGGATGTGTGCGTCTGTTGGTGGCTGAATGACTCGACCGGCCGCCCGGGGTCGCCTTATGAGGGAAAACTCAACCAGTTGAACGGCGGGCCAATATGAACCGGTATTACCACGTACACCGGATAGCGCAGTAACAACACACCAGAACTCTCTCGTGTGTTGCTGTAGGTCTAGCTTAGGTAGGAGGGAGGAAGCAGCTGTGGGGGAGCGTGAGCGACAGCCCCTCCCCCTACTCTCCCCTGCCAGCTCCCCTTCCCGGCCACGCGTTGCCCCAGCTCTCCCGTCTGCCTAGTCAAGCCCGTGTGTGCCAGACTGTTTGACGCGTCTCGTGCGTTCTCTCGCCCGCTGCACCATAACTTCCTCTTGCTCCAGTTATACAGTTATTGTAACAGAAAAACTATTGTCCTAGGTCACCTGTACCAAGTGTTGTCCAATTTTGCGCTGGAGTCAATCACGTGGTGTTTGTTGTGAAAAATTAAGTGCGTTGTTTACATTGTGAGGCGAGTCAGCGGAGGTGGGCGAGTCCCCCACGGTGTGTTTGGGTAAAGTGGACCTACACGGCGTGCTGTCTCCCCAGGTGTCAAGGCCCCCCACGCCCTACACGCCCACCTCTGACCTTCACTCTCACCTGTGTCACCTCACCTTCCCCAAGAAGTGTTAATACTGCGTCGCACTGTCATCAACGGAGCCTGATCACCACGCACCCGCCCCCAGCCACCCGGGGTACATAACTAGTGCACTGTTCTACAGCTACGGCAGCAAGTACCACTCGAGTACTTCCTGATCACTGAGTCATAGTCGTCGAGGGTGTAAGGCTTGGACATCATCCGTGAACACCAGACCGCTGTGGTGTGAAGGTTGATACTCGTGGGTGAACAGCTCCAGAGCGTGAGTTTTGGTTGAGACCTTCAGCGGAGGGAAGCGAGCTGAATCAAACGTTGCGATGAGTGTCGTGCAATGTGCGTAGAGGAGAGAGGATGCCCCATCATGTGCACATCTACATACGGGAGGCGCGGGGAGTGAGAAGGTAACTTAACAAGGCCAGACAAAGTAGTGGTGACATGCTTAGCTGCCTCAAATTATAGCTCTTGGTAGAGACGAGGACGGCCACGAGCAGTGGTCCGTTATGGTAACTTAGTAGAGCTAGACGGCTGTAGTGTAGTTAGTGCCTGGTGACTCAGTGCCAGGGAGGAAGAGGCTCCACACCACCACACTGGCATCACGTCTGCTGTCACGAGACAACTAAATGCTGAGATGAGGCTGAGCGTGAAGGCCGCTGTATAACCAGTTTGTCTCATCTCCACCATGCACGTCCCGCCGGGTGTGCAGCCGTGCCCGTCCTGCTACGCCTACTGCGTGCCCCGACCACCAGGCCCGCCCGGGGTGCTTGGTCCAGGCGCCCCCCCAGTGCCGCGGCACGCCCACCCACCTGCCCTCCAGCAGCCACATAGCCCACGGGGCAGCCCAAACAGTAGCCCTCACCACAGCCCTCACCGTACACAACCACGGCCCATACAACCCCCGCCATGCAACCATCAACACCCACCCTTCCCGGACAACCGGTTTGGTTCACTCCCTCACTCTCAGCCCGTGCCCAAGGTCCCTCCCCACTACAACTCCCTCCCACACCACCAGCCTCCACCACCTCCTCTGCCCCAACACCTGGTATCTGGCCCTCCCTCACACCAACATGGTGACTGTGAACCCCCTCCACTTCCCCCACATGCCGGAGTACCTCCTGGGCGGCCTCATATGACCCCAGGACCCGTAAGACCCCAGCACCACTGTCACCCTCCTACCCAGCCTCCTCCCCCACCTCCACCCCCACACTCCGCCTTCCACTTTCAGCCCCAGCGGTGTCCTCCCACAGGCTCCCACCCACAGTCACAGCCATGTGCAGTGGCCCATGCAAGCCCACCTCCCCCACGTCCAGAGGCCCACCCACCCCAACAACACCCACACCCACAGCACCTCCTCAACACACCCTCTCCCCAGCATCCTCCCGCCTCCACCACAACCTGCCCACCCCTCAACACCCCTCCCCCTGACACCTGCCCCCCCTCAGCTCCTGCCCCCCCCTCAACTCCTGCCCCCCCTCAACTCCTGCCCCCACAACACCTTCCCCCACAACACCCACCCCAGCAGCGCCCTCAACAAGCCTTCTACGTGAACGCCCCGCTTCAACAAGCCAATGGTAATTCCCTCCACTCTGGCCCGGGAAATCATCCAGCGCCAACTTCTAGTGTTTACTCGTCTTGCTACGGCCAGCTTCCCCCACCACGCCCTCCACCTCTACCACCGCCGCTGCCGCCCCCTCAGTCCTTCCAGCAGCTACGGTATGGTTGTTTACCCCATCAGCACCTGGTTCCTCCTCCCCCACTACCCATCCAGCAGCAACAACTCCACCACCAGCACTACCACCCACCACAGCAACTCTACGGGTGTCTCTCCCCCAGCTGCCACCACCCCCACTTCATCGAGCTGCCGGGATCAGGGTGAGTCACACGTACATCGATTACGAATAAATATCTACCAAATGGCCGCTGTATTACCTGGCCTCGAGTTACCACAATTGTATTGCATGTTACACCAACGACAAAGAGTTTCTCCGACCGCTGCGCCACTTCCAAGTTCAATATTTTTTCCCCGATTTTATTTGATATATTTTTACAGGGTTTGAGGGCTGTGTTAATGTTTAGTATTATTGGGATTAGGGAAAGTTGGGGATTGGGATATGTTGGGGATTGGGGAAAATTGGGGATTGGGATATATTGGGAATTGGGATAAATTAGGTTGTATACAAGGGATATTACCTGATCTGTGTTCACCAACTATACAGTGTCTTTTTCGTGTCACCAGAGAAGAAACGGCAGTACAGGTACAGGTAATAGTACAGGTACAGGTAATAGTACAGGTACAATTACAGGTGCACACACACACACACACACGCTCCTACATTATTTACCTATACGATAATTGACCCTTAACTTAAATTTTTCCCACCTTCCATTTTATCATCGTCTATTATTGCTTTATCTTCTTGACCTTTACTATGTCTCACCCCTCCTACTCACCCCCTCCCCTACTCACCCCCTCCCCTACTCACCCCCTCCCCTACTCACCCCCTGTTCTAGCCCCTATCAATCAGTATTATATAAATATGGGCTAAAGACATATATTCATTATACACATTCTACCACCCAGACTATTGAGCATACAGTTACATAAGCATTTGTTCTGTCACACCTCCTAGGGTGGACAGCACACATAAACATTTGTAGTTTCACACAGATTCAGGTTACAACCGATAAATATATGTCCCCAGGCCTCCGTGAGAGTAGGCCTGGGGAGTGTAGCCTCTTATCTCTGTGTTGACGTATAGATTACATACCCCCTTACAAGCAGACACAGAGAGGTTCGCCTAGTTCACAGTTTCACCAGTTCACAGCCAGACACCGTACCAAAGAGACGTGTGTGAGCATAGCTCCCAAGGCTGTATCTCTCTCTAATTCTATCAGCTAATTACAAGCTAATAGCTAATGCTCAGTAGTCTGTCAACAAACAATTCTGTAACTACCAGAGCATCCAATATAACTAGAAAATCACCACGTGTGTTTACATTAAACCAAGGAACCACAAATGAAGATAACAGAACCTGTGTACACCTGTGTATACTTACAAGCTAAGATAATTACAAGTGTAACCCAGGTGGGCTTGGACGACTCAACGACTCAAAACTACGACTGTATCAAAGGTGACACGCCGTGAGACTACCTATTATCTCACCCAGCTTCATCAAAGGTACCAGCGACTACCCTACACTCGTTCAGGCAAGTGTTAACAAGTGAGATCAAACCCCGGCCCAAACACCCCTACTCATCCCCCCCTACTCATCCCCCCCTCTCATCCCCCTACTCCTCTCTCACCCCTCTCCTCTTCTCTCCACCCTCTCCCCCACCCCTACTCCACCCCACCCCACCCCCCTGCCTCACCCCCACCCCCCTCTCACCCCCACCCCTGCTCACCCCCACCCCTACTCACCCCCCACCCCTGCTCCCCCACCCCTACTCACCCCCACCCCCCTCCACCCCACCCCCCCTCCCCCCCCACCTACTCACCCCCACCCCTACTCACCCCCCACCCCTACTCACCCCCACCCCTACCCCCCACCCCTACTCCCCCCACCCTACTCACCCCCACCCCTACCCCACCTACCCCACCCCTACTCCCCACCCCCTCTCCCCCCTTGTCTCTCTCTCTCTCTCTCTCTCTTCCTTTGTTTCTTGCACTTCGTTTATTTCCGTCATCTCTCTCTTCGCTTGACCTTTTCATTTCCATTCGTTATTCATTCCTTTGCCTCGTGTTTCGTTCTCCTCTTCGTCTTCCTCCTTCTCCTTTTCTCCTCCTCCTCTCCTTCTCTTCCTTCTCCTCCTCTTCCTTCTACCCCTCCTCCTCCTCTTTCTCCTCCTGTTCCTTTTCTTTCTCTTCCGCCCCTCCTCTCTTATCCCTGTCTTTCATTCCTCCTATTCTTCTTTGTTCTCTCTCTCTCTCTCTCTCTCTCTCTCTCTCTCTCTCTCCATTTAACAAAAATAGTATAATAAACTTGAAGTAAACAAGTAAATAAGAATCGTAAACAGAAAATAAAATGAGAAAATATAAACATCTGGCAACTTTTAACAAACATCTGGCAACTTTTAACAAACATCTGGCAACTTTTAATATAAACATCTGGCAACTTTTAATATAAACATCTGGCAACTTTTAACAAACATCTGGCAACTTTTAACATAAACATCTGGCAACTTTTAACAAACATCTGGCAACTATTAACATAAACATCTGGGAACTTATAACAAACATCTGGCAACTTATAACAAACATCTGGAAACTTTTAACATAAACATCTGGCAACTTTTAACATAAACATCTGGCAACTTTTAACAAACATCTGGCAACTTATAACAAACATCTGGCAACTTTTAATATAAACATCTGGCAACTTTTAACAAACATCTGGCAACTTTTAACAAACATCTGGCAACTATTAACATAAACATCTGGGAACTTATAACAAACATCTGGCAACTTATAACAAACATCTGGAAACTTTTAACATAAACATCTGGCAACTTTTAACATAAACATCTGGCAACTTTTAACAAACATCTGGCAACTTTTAACATAAACATCTGGCAACTTTTAACATAAACATCTGGCAACTATTAACATAAACATCTGGGAACTTATAAAAAAAATCTGGCAACTTCAAATAAATTACCTGAGGGAAAGTCGCACCTGTCCCATCAAGTCTTCAGGTAACGTAAACATTGTCTTTCAGGTAATTAATTATATTTAAATCACTTCTAATTAGTATGACAATGTTACCAAGATAGAGAAAATCACCCCATTTTGTGTTCCCTTTCGTATTAATGACAGTTACCAGAATGGGGGTGAAGTGGTGACGTAACTAGTTCTCGATCCTCATTACGCTTTGGTTGTAGTGACGTAATAGCCAATGAGCGAGAAGTTTGGTTGTCGTGACGTAATAGCCAATGAGCGAGAAGTTTGGTTGCCGTGACGTAATAGCCAATGGGCGAGAAGTTTGTTGGGTTGTCGTGACGTAATAGCCAATGAGGGAGAAGTTTGGTTGTCGTGACGTAATAGCCAATGAGCGAGAAGTTTGTTGGGTTGTGACGTAATAGCCAATGACCGAGAAGTTTGGTGGGTTGTGACGTAATAGCCAATGACCGAGAAGTTTGTTGGGTTGTGACGTAATAGCCAATCAGCGAGAAGTTTGTTGTCATAGAGTGGTGTAGTTAACATGTACCCATTCAGGCTATGGTTTCCGGATGCATGTGTGGGCGTGTGGGCGTGATAAAGCTCCTTCTCGCGCCCACACACATTGATCCGCCATGAAAACACGGGGTGAAGAGATAACCATTTATAGCTGTTGTCTCTTGCTTCCTGACACACACACACACACACACACACACACACTTAACACCCACATATCCACATCAATACCCACATACCCACACCAACAACCACACACCCACACCCACATACCCACACCAACAACCACATACCCACATCCTCATACCCACATCACCTCCTTACCCACACCAACATCCACATATCCACACCCTCATACCCACATCCTCATACCCACCACCAACATCCCATATCCACGCCCCCCCATACACCCTCCTTACCCACCAACAATACTTGTACCCACACCCTCCTTACCCACACCAGCAACCACATGCCCACACCCTCATACCCACACCAACATCCATATCCACCCTCATACCCCACACCCTCCATACCCACACCCTCCTTACCCACACCCCTCCCTTACCCACACCCTGTACCCACACCCTCATACCACACCAACATTCCTGCCACACCCTCATACCCACATACCCACACCAACACCCACATATCCAAACTAATACCCACAGGGGAATAATCCGCCATTAACATCACACACAGGTAAAGCCCTAATTAGTAACCTCTCACCTGTCGGGAACCATCAATTGACGCAACCTAATTAAAAGTCTCCGTCCATTTAAATTTATCAGGGGGGAATATCTTAGCATTAGGTCAATCTTCTCTCATTAAGACAGGTGTGTGTGTGTGTGTGTGTGTGTGTGTGTGTGTGTGTGTGTGTGTATGTGTGTGTGTGTGTGTGTGTGTGTGTGTGTACCGATCGTGCAGGTGATTTAAGGAGATTTGTTGGTGAGTGAAGGTATGGTAGGTAATTGGTTTCTGTGACGCCCAGGTAAGATTTGGTAGGTTCAGGTGTATGGAGGGTGTTTTGTTTGTTTGTTTGTTTCTTGTTTGTTTTGTGGGGATGGGAGGAGGAGGTGATGGGTTACGTTTGTGTGTTTATATGTATTTTGTGTGTATGTGCCACCTCCGTTTGTCTGTCTGTCTCTGTCTGTCTGTCTGTCTATTTAACCTTGCCATTAAATATATCCGTATTGAGGAGGCGAGAGACAGATAACCACGTCGTATTCTTGGTGTTATGGAGCAACAGTCGGGCTCATCATTCGCTTATTGAGAACCAATCAGAATTCATTAATTGTTTGAGGTGAGTTATTAATTGGCTGGGATTTGTGGTAGTGTGTGGCCAAGGGGAGGTGAATCACAGGCAGCTCAGGACCCGGATTCTCGTTTTTCTTTTCTTGAGAGAGAGAGAGAGAGAGAGAGAGAGAGAGAGAGAGAGAGAGAGAGAGAGAGAGAAGACTCCTCATCACCTGATTAATAATAATAATAATAATAATAATAGTAAGGTTTATTACCATGACAGGTATCTACTGTACACCACTGGGCCTCTTGATTACACACACACACACACACACACACACACACACACACTTGTAAAAATCATATTCCCTGTGGTAGAGAGGCCTTAGGAGGAGGCACTGTCATCACTCACAGTGCCAGACAGGGTGGGGTGGGGAGGGGTGTGGGTGTGGGTGACAAGTTGGAGAGTTGAGTGTTGTGAGGTGTTGACGTGTGGTGATACTGAAACACTGCTCTCTCTCTCTCTCTCTCTCTCTCTCTCTCTCTCTCTCTCTCTCTCTCTCTCTCAGGAGTGACTAGTTAGTCTTAATGGGGCCCAGTTATGATGGTTAGATTATATTTGGTTAGGTTAGGTTAGATTAGGTCGGCCCCATTAGACATGCAACGTGGGTGTAGTCAGTATTATTTCTATAATTGTTCCTAATCCCTGGCATTGGGAACCTTGAGTACAGAGACAGGTTAAAGCATCTTAATTTTCACTCCCTCGAGAGACGTAGAGCGAGGGGCTATATGATAGAGGTGTATAAATGGAAGTCAGGGCTAAACAAAGGTGATATAACAAAGGTACTCAAACTATCCCACCAGGAGCGAACTCGTAGCAATGGTTTTAAATTAGATAAATTTAGATTTAGGCGTGAGATAGGTAAACACTGGTTTGGGAATAGAGTAGTGGATGAGTGGAACAAGTTACCAAATATAATCATTAACTCGAATACGCTGGATAGCTTCAAACATAGGATGGATGGATATATGAGCGATAGGGGTTGGGTGTAAATGGGACTGCCCGGAATGGGCCAATAGGCACGCTGCTGTTTCCTCCATTCTTATGTTCTTGTGTTAACTAGCTTTGATTAATACACATTAAAAGACTGTGTACGTGTCATTATGGCAACTAAACCTTATTATTACTATAAACTGGAGCATTAAAAATCAGACCGATTCGACTTGAAAACTTACAGATCGCAGACAAATTAGAACTTTCTGCTAGTGGGTGCAACTTATCGTCTCCCCTCACCCTTGTCTCCCCTCACCCTTGCCTCCCCTCTGAACCACCGCTGTACCCCGTTCTTGCCTTAAACAGGAAATTAAACCTCCCCTCGTGCTAATAACTTGAGGTCATAAAGTAGCTGTCGAGGAGGAGGGTCACACTGGCCATGAGGAGGAGGAGGAGGAGGAGGAAAGGAAGAGGGAGGAGGAGTGTGGTGGCCTGACCTGTTACCTATCGCTTTGCATTTCCCCTCTTCCCCCTTCCATCCTTCCTTTCCTCTCTGTTATCTTCCTCCTCCTCCACCCCCCTCTCCTCTCTCTCTATCCCTTTTCCTCCCCCTTCCTTTCCTTCTCTTTCCTCTTCTCTCCTTTATTGCATCCAACGGCGTGTTTCTCTCTCGCTCTCTTTCTCTCTCTGTGTTTCCCTTCCTGCATAGCTCTCTCTTTCTCTCCCTTCCTACGTTTTTCTCTTCCTTCTGTCCCTCACTGTCTGCATCTCTCTTGTCTCCGTTCCTTCCTCTTCCACCATCTTTACTGTCATTCTTGTCTGTATAAATCCTTCCCTCCCTTCCTGCCACAGTATTACTTCTCCTTCATGCTGCCTCCCTCCCCTCCCTGCATCCATCACTGTCTCTCCCTCTCTCTCTCTCCCTACCGGAGTACTTCCCTCCCTATCTCCGTACCTCCCTCTCTCCCTACCACAGTACTGCCCTCCCTTCCACAGTAATTACTATCCTATCTCCCTCACTCTCTCCCTCCTTCTCTCCCTCTCTCCCTGCTTGGCGCCGCTCACCACTCCCCCACCCTGCCTTCCCCTCCCTGGTGAGTCACACTGCAGGTACAGTAGAACACACACACAGACACACACACACAGAGCACCACCACAGTCATCATCATCACACACGCCTCTCTCTCTCTCTCTCTCTCTCTCTCTCTCTCTCAATAAAAACAAACTTAACAATCTCCATAATTTTGACTTCAGTAGATCAGGTATAAAGGAATATTGATTATTATGAAGCAAAAGATAACCAGTAATAGAGGCGCAGGCAGGTGTCTCTTAATGGCGTTTAGTGGTGCCTCTCTACCTACAGTATATTGTGTTTATTGATCCATCTCACTCACTAACTCCCTCCGCTTTCCTCCTCTTTGTTTACTGTGGTGGACTTGGCACACACACACACACACACACACACACACACACACTCACCCACACACACACATACATACATACACACATACACATACACATACGTACATACACACACTTCTGACTTGTGGTTCAGTGATGGGTCGTTAGTAGTGGTTTGGTAGGTAGTTGGTGGTGGTTTATAATGGTTGTGTAGTTGTTTAGTTAACGACTCAATTGTTAGTCTTTAATGGCTCGGTAGTGGGTGGGTAATGGTTCAATATTAATGTCTTATGACTCGTTATTTAGGCTTTTAAGAGTGAGTCAGTGGTTGTTCTTCCTTCAGCAGTGAGTCAGTGGTTGGTCTTCCTTCAGCAGTGAGTCAGTGGTTGGTCTTCCTTCAGCAGTGAGTCAGTGGTTGGTCTTCCTTCAGCAGTGAGTCAGTAGTTGGTCTTCATTCAGCAGTGAGTCAGTGGTTGTTCTTCATTCAGCAGTGAGTCAGTGGTTGTTCTTCATTCAGCAGTGAGTCAGTGGTTGTTCTTCCTTCAGCAATTAGGTCAGTGGTTGTTGATGCTGAATTCAGCAGTGAGTCAATAGTTGGTCTTCCTTCAGTAGTGAGTCAGTAGTTGTTCTTCATTCAGCAGTGAGTCAGTGGTTGTTCTTCCTTCAGCAGTGAGTCAGTGGTTGTTCTTCATTCAGTAGTGAGTCAGTAGTTGTTCTTCATTCAGCAGTGGTCAGTGGTTGTTCTTCCTTCAGCAGTGAGTCAGTAGTTGTTCTTCATTCAGCAGTGAGTCAATAGTTGGTCTTCCTTCAGTAGTGAGTCAGTAGTTCTTCATTCAGCAGAGGTAGTCAGTGGTTCTTCTTTATTCAGCAGTGAGTCAGTAGTTGTTCTTCATTCATTAGTGAGTCAGCAATTGGTCTTCCTTCAGTAGTGAGTCAGTAGTTGTTCTTCATTCAGTAGCGAGTCAGTAATTGGTCTTCCTTCAGTAGTGAGTCAGTAGTTGTTCTTCATTCAGTAGTGAGTCAGCAATTGGTCTTCCTTCAGTAGTGAGTCAGTAGTTGTTCTTCATTCAGCAGTGAGTCAGTAATTGGTCTTCCTTCAGTAGTGAGTCAGTAGTTGTTCTTCATTCAGCAGTGAGTCAATAGTTGGTCTTCCTTCAGTAGTGAGTCAGTAGTTGTTCTTCATTCAGCAGTGAGTCAGTAGTTGTTCTTCATTCAGCAGTGAGTCAGTAGTTGTTCTTCCTTCAGCAGTGAGTCAGTAGTTGTTCTTCATTCAGTAGTGAGTCAGCAATTGGTCTTCCCTCCTTGTGGATTGGTCTTCCTTCAGTAGAGGTCAGTAGTTGGTCTTCCTTCAGTAGAGAGTCAGTAGTTGGTCTTCCTTCAGCAGTGAGTCAGTAGTTGTTCTTCCTTCAGCAGTGAGTTATTAGTTGGTCTTCCTTCAGCAGTGGGTCAGTAGTTGTTCTTCATTCAGCAGTGAGTCAGCAATTGGTCTTCCTTCAGTAGTGAGTCAGTAGTTGTTCTTCATTCAGCAGTGAGTCAGCAATTGGTCTTCCTTCAGCAGTGAGTCAGTAGTTGTGCTTCAGCAGTGAGTCAGTAGTTGGTCTTCCTTCAACAGTGAGTCAGTAGTTGTTCTTCCTTCAGCAGTGAGTCAGTAGTTGTTCTTCCTTCAGCAGTGAGTCAGTAGTTGTTCTTCCTTCAGCAGTGAGTCAGTAGTTGGTCTTCCTTCAGCAGTGAGTCAGTAGTTGGCCTTCCTTCAGCAATTGAGTCAGTCTTCCTTCAGCAGTGAGTCAGTAGTTGTTCTTCATTCAGTAGTGAGTCAGCAATTGGTCTTCCTTCAGTAGTGAGTCAGTAGTTGTTCTTCATTCAGTAGCGAGTCAGTAATTGGTCTTCCTTCAGTAGTGAGTCAGTAGTTGTTCTTCATTCAGTAGTGAGTCAGCAATTGGTCTTCCTTCAGTAGTGAGTCAGTAGTTGGTCTTCCTTCAGCAGTGAGTCAGTGGTTGGTCTTCCTTCAGCAGTGAGTCAGTGGTTGGTCTTCCTTCAGCAGTGAGTCAGTAGTGTTCTTCCTTCAGCATTGAGTCAGTAGTTAGTCTTCCTTCAGCAGTGAGTCAGTAGTTGTTCTTCCTTCAGCAGTGAGTCAGTAGTCAGTCTTCCCTCTCCTCGTAACTATAACAAGAGCCACAGGTAGAGGAGCTCCATAACTCTCCTGTCATCGACCCGTCTCAACTCATCTGATCTCATGTCTTCATTTGGGTGTTGGTAAATATAGCACACGAACATTTGAGAATACGTAATGCGGGGCTGTGTGTGTGTGTGCCGCCACGTCTGCTGAGGTTCACACGCACTCCTGCCTCGCCTCGTTGACTCGCGATACCTCACATCTTTATACCTTGACACACACACACACACACACTCTCTCTCTCTCTCTCTCTCTCTCTCTCTCTCTTCCTTACAGAATTATTTTATAGGGTGTCGCTTTACCTGGCTGCCCTCCTCGACTCGCCGCGGGGGACCTTTCGCGTCTGGCCTTACTGCAGATATCTCGTCAAAGGCGGCTCACTCCTCCCTTCGTGTGGCAGCGTGTAGGGCCTCCTGACGGCGAGTGGTAGTAGTGGCTGTTGACCGGATTGGGGGTCGGTGTAAAGGCGGACCAGGTTGTGAATGGTGATGTTTTGGGTGTTTGTTGGTGTAAGGTGTAGGTGGTGAGAGAGGAGATGGTGAGAGGGGGTGTAGATGGTGAGACGGGGTGTAGGTGGTGAGAGAGGAGATGGTGAGAGGGGGTGTAGATGGTGAGAGGGTGTAGCCAGATGGTGGCAGAGAGGGTGTGGAGGATGGTGAGAGAGGGGTGTAGGTGGTGAGAGGGTGTAGATGGTGATAGGGGTGTACAGTAGATGGTGACAGGGGTGTGGAGGAGTAGTGACAGGGGGGTGTAGATGGTGAGAGGGGTGTAGATGGTGAGAGAGAGGGTGTAGATGGTGAGAGGTGTAGATGGTGAGGAGAGGGTGTAGATGGTGACAGGGGTGTAGATGGTGACAGGGGTGTACAGTAGATGGTGACAGAGGTGTAGATGGTGACAGGGGTGTAGATGGTGAGAGAGAGGGTGTAGATGGTGAGAGGGTGTAGATGTGGGTGAGAGAGGGTGTAGATGGTGAGAGAGGGTGTAGATGGTGACAGGGGTGTAGATGGTGACAGGGGTGTGGTAGATGGTGACAGGGGGTGTAGATGGTGACAGGGGGGTGTAGATGGTGACAGGGGTGTAGATGGTGAGAGAGGGTGTAGATAATTCGAGACGGGGTGTAGATGGTGACGGGGTGTAGATGGTGAGGAGAGGGTGTAGATGGTGGAGAGGGTGTAGATGGTGAGAGGGGTGTATAGATGGTGAGAGGGGTGTAGATGGTGAGAGGTGTAGATGGTGAGGAGGGGTGTAGATGGTGAGGGGTGTAGATGGTAGGAGAGGGTGTGGAGGAGATGGTGAGAGAGGGTGTAGATGGTGAGAGGGGTGTAGATAGTGAAGGGGGTGTAGATGGTGAGGAGGGGTGTAGGTGGTGAGAGGGGTGTAGATGGTGAGAGGGTGTAGACGGTGAGAGGGGGTGTAGATGTGGTGAGGGGTGTAGATGGTGACGGGGGTGTAGATGGTGAGGGGTGTAGATGGTGAGAGAGAGGGTGTAGATAGTGAAGGGGGTGTTCTGGGGGGGTGTAGGAGTGATGGAAGAGGTTGATTTATGTGTTAGTGATGCGTGTTGTGTTGGGGGCTGAAGGTGGGAGGAATGATATGAATAGAGTGTGGTGGTGATGGTAGTGGTGGTAGTTGTGGTAGTGTGAAAGATGGCAAGTAGTGGTGGTAGTTGTGAAAAGTGGTTAGTGCTAAATAGTGGTAATGGTGACCCAGTCGATGTGATGATAGTAGTAGCAAAAACACTATTGATGGTGGTAATAGAGTCTTATGCACTGTATAATAGTAGTATTAACAAGATGTGTGAGAAATAATATTCGTGAATATGGTAATGGTGGTAGTTGGTGAGAAGTATGGGGGTAGTTGTGCTAGTAGTAGAGGCTGGTAGTGGTGTGGTAGCGAATTGTGGTGATTGTGAAGGTGATTGTTGTGATATATTGGTATGTTGTTGATGTTTGGTGAAGGAGGAGGAATGTGGTGGTGATGGTTCTAGCAGGTGGCAGGTCCTAGCAGGTGGCAGGCGTTGTGTCTCGTCTAATGCATGGGGCTTCTATATACCTCGTTCCTCACCCTCCTTGCCTACCACCTTCACTACCACCACACTACCACCACCACCACATTACACTACCACCACCACCACACTACCACCACACTGCCACTACCACCACCACCACACTACCACCACCACCACCACCACGTACCACCACATTACCACTACCACCACACTACCACCACCACCACACTACACTACCACCACCACCACCACATTACCACCACCACATTACCACCACCACCACACTACCACCACCACCACACTACCACCACCACACTACCACCACCACCACCACCACCACCACATTACCACTACCACCACACTACCACCACCACAGCACCCCTACGCAACACCCTCGCCACAGGTCACGAGTCCCATATGGAGGTGTATAATCCAAGACCCTCCTGATTGTGTGGGTCAAGGCGTTTGTTACATAACCCGGGTCGTGCTGTACCCCTGTTCCACAGCCGCCCTGTTCACCTTCCCCTGTTCCACCTTCCCCTGTTCCACCTTCCCCTGTTCCACCTTCCCCTGTTCCACCTTCCCTGTTCCACCTTCCCCTGTTCCACCTTCCCCTGTTCCACCTTCCCTGTTCCACCTTCGCCTGTTCTACCTTCGCCCTGTTCCACCCTGCCCCTTGCTCCCACCCTCACCCTGCTCCCACCCTCACCCCTCCTTACTCCACCCTCACCCCTCCTTGCTCCCACCCTCACCCCTTGCTCCACCCTCACCCCTCCTTGCTCCACCCTCACCCACCCACTTATTTTAAATACATCGGGGAGAAGCGCAACCTATGGAAAAATGTGGTTGCGTGTCCCTAGTGGACGCTGGAAGCTTTATTGAGTGACGCGGCTTTGTCCAGGACGTCACTCACACCACCACCACAACTACCACACCACCATACTACTACCACCACCACCACACCACCATACTACTACCACCACCACCACCATACCACTACTACCACACCATACCACACCACACGTTTGTATCGATTCAATTACACCCGATACATGAACCTTACTCACCTAACATGCACCCATCACAAAACGAAAAAAAATATAATAAATATAAGTTTATTTACAGTAGTTGGTGTTGGGTAAAGTGACTTGAAACAGGTATTGATGGGGGTCACACACAGGCTTTACCCACCCACCCACCCCACACCCATCCACCAGCCACCCCACACCCCCACCCACCAACCCCCACCCACCCTACCCCCACCCACCCTGGCCCCACCCACCCACCAACCCCCACCCACCAACCCCCACCCCTTCCTCTCTCTGGTTGACTTGTACTGAACCTGAAAGGAAGAAGTCTCAACTGAACCTGCAGTATGTAATGTAGTGAGTGTGTGTTGATGTGAATTATGAAGCGATTTTTACCTTCTTATCCCTACCTGTCTTCCTCCTCCTCATCCCTGACCTATCTTCCTCCTGACTCCTCGTACCTATCTTCCTCTTCTTCCTCCTCCTCATCCCTGACCTATCTTCCTCCTGACTTCTGACTCCTCGTACCTATCTTCCTCTTCTTCCTCCTCCTCATCCCTGATCTATCTTTCCCCCTTTCTTGCTCTCCCCTAACCTCTCTTCCTCCTCCTGATCTTGCCCACCTCTTAGTCCTTATCCTCACCACGTCTCCAAGACTCCCACGAGCTATTAAGTCCTACCACGTCCGTCCCCTGGCTGTTGTGGTGGTGGTGGTGGCTGTGATAGTAGTGGTTGTGGTGATATTGGTGGTGGTAGGGTTGGTATAGTGGTAGCCGTGATGCTGGTAACGATAATAGTGGTAGTTGGTGGTAGCGATAATGGTGGTGGTGAGTGGAGATGGCATTTCTGCCTTTACCGCCTGACTGAACCTCTTAAGCTCCGGCACAAGTCTGCGATAAACGTCTCGGGCAGTGAATGGCTCTCCCCAGCACCACACTGAGCCTGGCGAAGACCCTGGCGTAGGATAATAATAATAATAATAATAATAATAATAATAATAATAATAATAATAATAATAATAAAGTCAAGCGTCTTAACACACTGCTCCCCACGACAAAAATTCTGGTGCCCGACCATAAAACCCGCCTCACCGTGATATATTTTTTAGTAGCTCTCGGTGCTGTAAGGATCAAGGGGGTGATGTTTCCCTTCCCCAAAAGTGTTAAAATAACGTGAGATCAAGTTCAGTTGTCAGAGATACTATGTAAAGGTGTGAATATTATTGGGGTGTAGTAAGAAAACCTGATCTTATTAAAACTCTTTATAGTTTTTGGTAATTAATAATGATAATAATAATAACTATGATAACATATGAACTTAGTAGATACAGATTAACATAATTTTTGATTGACAGATATTTTAAAGGTTTCATATGCACATACAATCAAACAGACAGTTAAATGCACAGAGACAGACATACAGAACACATCGAAGTACACACAGACATACAACACACACACACACACACCCACACACACGCACACGCACAAGCGGAGCAAAAATGTTAACTTTGTGGTGGTGTGGGGAGGGGGGGGGAGGGGGAGTGGTAAATCAGGCCCTTTGGGAATGTGGCCAGATAGATTCAATGAGATCGGGGCCAGATAGATTCAGTGAGATCGGGGCCAGATATATTCAGTGAGATTGGGACAAGAGGTAAAGTGAGGCCAGAGAGAGAGTGGGAGGTCAGAGCCACATGAGGTTGTTTTGGTCCCTCTTTCACAATAATACACACTATACCACAGCAAGATCAATTATGCTATTCATTCCCCACGTCAATTACAGTGTGTGTGTGTGTGTGTGTGTGTGTGTGTGTGTGTGTGTGTGTGTGTGTGTGTGTGTGTGTGTGTGTGTGTGTGTGTGTGTGTGTGTGTGTGTGTGTGTGTGTGTGTGTGTGTGTGTGTGTGTGTGTGTGTGTAGCGGCTCCCCACAGCAAGAGTCGTCTACACCTGAGAGACTGAAAGATTGACGTCACAAACCTTCTCTACAACACACACACACGCGAGTTATCAGTACACCCCCTTGAGTATATAAACAAGCATTGTGTCTGTGTGGTATCCAAGGTTGGGAGGAGATGATTGAGGTGAACAGTTGAACACCTCCCTCAGAACACCTAGTTAATGAAGTACAGGTGGATATTGATTTAGGTGGAGGGGGTGAGGGAGAGAAGGAAGGAGTGAAAAGAGAGAGGAAGGGGCAGGGAAAGACGGAGTGAAGAGAGAGAGGAGTGGAGGGAGGGAAGGAGTGAAACGAGCTAGAAGAAAGGAGTGGAAGGAGGGTAGGAAGGAAGGAGTGGAGGGAGGAGAGGAGTGGAGATAAGGAAAGAGAGAGGAGGGAAGGGAATACAGAGGACCTCATTTGATCTCTCAGTCATTTGCATAAACACACAGCTGCTGGTGGGTTGACAAGGTCGTGGTATCCTGTAAGTGGCTGTAAGTTATGTCCTTCCCGCTGCTGGGGACGGGAGGACAAGCAAAGGCCACAGGTAGATAAGTAGGGGCCACGGATAGATAATCAGAGGCCACGGGTAAGGGCCACAGGTAGACAAATAAGGGCCACAGGTAGACAAGGGCCACGGGTAGACAAGTAGGGGCTACAGGTAGACAAGCTAGGGGCCACAGACAAGCAAGTAGGGGGCCACACAGGTGCAGACAAGTAGGGCCACAGGTAGACAAGTTAGGGGCCACAGGTAGACAAGTAGGGGCCACAGGTAGACAAGTAGGGGCCACAGGTAGACAAGTAGGGGCCACAGGTAGACAAGTAGGGGCTACAGGTAGACAAGTAGGGGCTACAGGTAGACAAGTAGGGGCCACAGGTAGACAAATAGGGGCCACAGGTAGACAGTATCGAACCACAGGTAGACAGTATCGAACCACAGGTAGACAACATTGAACCATAGATACATTAGACAGGTAAACAAACAAAGACCCACAGGTGTAAACATACCAGGTAGACTAGTGAAGGATTTGCAGGCGTTGTTTACAGGTGGTGACGGTAACCCGGGGTTGTTGACAAAAGGTAGTCTCGTAGGCCAATACATTGATCTGATTGGTGGAGGAAGAAGATATTGAATGATGACGTAATAGTAGGTGCCACCAATCATTGCGTTAGGTTTGGATAAGTTAAATTGGACTGATCTGTGTTGAATTAGGTTAGGTTGGGTCGGGTTAGGATAGGTTAGGTTAGGTTAGGTTAGGTTAGGTTGGGTCGGGTTAGGATAGGTTAGGTTGGGTCGGGTTAGGATAGGTTAGGTTAGATTCATCGTTTTTTCTACAACTTAAGATTGATTTTTTTTTTCACCTGTACTGTCCTTCGTCACCTCACCTCACTTCACCTTCCTCACCTCAATTTCATCTCACCTCACCTACCTCACCTGACCTTCTTCACCTCACTTGACCTTTCCCACCGCCGTCTAGGTCAGGACAGGCGAGGTTGTTTAATCTTCAATTTTAATTTTCTCCGGAAGCCTCTGCACCCATTGTGACGTCACTCTTCAACACGGCTCCTCCACCAATCAGAGAGATGTGACGTCACTCTTCAACACGGCTCCTCCACCAATCAGAGAGATGTGTTCGCCTCGGGTGCTGTAAAGAGCCACGGGGGCTTCCAGTAATACGTCACTGAGACTTTTTCATCACGGATCGAAGTGCTTGACTGGTGTAATGAATGGGGCCACAGTTCTTATAGATCCCAGTTCTAATAGGTCCCAGTTCTAATAGGTCCCAGTTATAATAGACCCCAGCTATAATGAGCCCCAGTCCTAGTAGGCCCCAGTCTCAATAGGTCCTATTCCCAATTGGTCCCATTCCTAACAGGTCCGAGTCCAAATAAGTCCCAGTTATAATTGGCCCCAATAACCCAACCAAAACCACAAGTGTAAAGGCCCAAATCCTAATAGGCCTTTGTCCAAAAAATGAACCAATTATCCAAATTGCCCCATTATACGAGCATATGGTCCTTCCAACCTGATAGATACATTAGGTAGGGTTAGGTTAAAGGCTTTTTAGGACTTATAACACCCCCCCCCTCCCCACACACACACACACACACACCGGGTCACTGCCTGCTTGCTAGCGTCGCCCGGTTCATCACCACCAACCATGCCATAACCACACTCAACACGTCGTCAATAAATCCATGACAGAAAACCATAACTAAGGATGTGGGGAAGACTTAAATTATTCACACCGTCCACCCCCCTACACTCTCTCTCTCTCTCTCTCTCTCTCTCTCTCTCTCTCCATTGATGGGTGTAGCTGGCTGCAGGGGGGTGTTTTAAAAGGTAACGATATACAAACGGGTGTATTAAATTGATGGGGTGTACGGTAGCGGTGTGTGGAAACGATATACATAGGGGAGTGTATCGAATGTTTACACTGTGTACTAAGGTGTAGTGAATGTGTACTATGATATACAACAAGAATTAATTTACTCCTTGGTGAATGTTTAATTTTTCCAGGATCGAACCAGCTACCTTTAGGACGGGAGTTGAGTATTGAAACCACTCATACGCTTCAAAATGAAACTCACTCTTGTTTGTTTTTGTTTTTCAATTGGCTGTTTCAAGCTTACATTCATAATCCCTCAAAACTATTGTCACACTCAAGTTCATGACATTTAGCCCCTTGACATCAATATTTCATGACACTCTGACAGGTGGAAAAGTGGTTTTTCGATAGACGTGTCAGGGGAGTGTGTGTGTGTGCGTGTCATGACTGCTCATACTCCAGTGCTCGAAAGACGTGGTTTTAGTGGTTGTTAGTCGTTGTATCCGTACCTCTCTATACTGTAGCCTGTCGTGATTTGATAAGAGTTAAGTTACAGCATTCACTATCAGATAATGGTATATATATATTTTTATTTTTATTTTTACCATTTAATAAACAACTAATAACAAATAAATAAATATGAAGACAAAAATATAGGAAAAGTCACTAACTATGTAAAAATGGCTAACGTGTAGGAAAAAGAATGAAAAAAAAAATGTTGAAGTTTTCCCCAGGTTGAAAATGATGACACAAGTCGCTGGTATTCACGGACAATGAACAAAGCAAGGACGCCACAAGAACTGGAGGCGAGCAGTTCTATTGTCCTTGTCCGTGCGTGTGTTGCAAATAACCCCACCCCGGGCCAGAGTAATCCACGTATGTTAAATGACTGTCTGTTTGTGTGTGTGTGGATGATGTGTGGATGTGTGTGTGTTGTGTGGATGGTGTGGATGTGTGTGTCGAGCCTGTTTACAGAGAGAGAAAAGAAAGAAAGAAAGATATTAAAGATAGTAAATTTTAAAAGCCTGTGTGAGTGGATTACGTTTTCTTGCCAAGCTGCTGAAACACGGAGAAGCCTGATTAAAAGCACCACTATAGTACTGTAGGTCATAAACACATAACAGGTTGACCTGAAATATTCACTAAGACTCAGGGGACCCAGTGAGTTCAGTCCCGTGGGGTGAAAAAATATATGTATAAATAAGGTTGTGGTGTGTAAAGGTAAAGAGCAAGACAAGACAGAACTGGCAGATCAATACAAGAGTCTTACAAGCATTTGACAGTATTCCTACCACCACATTATCTTCCTCCTACCTCCTCCTCCTCCTCACCTCCACTCTCTCCCCTGATCATTCCCTTGTTTTTCCAGCTTGACTTTTTACCGTGTTTTCTCTCTGTCGTTCTTACCAAATCCTTCGCCATGTAAGTATTCTCAGCGGGGAAGCCAAGTGGATACGGGTAATGACGTTCACCAACCTGACATTATTGTGAGTGTGTGTGGTATATTATTGTGAGTGTGTGTGGTATATTATTGTGAGTGTGTGTGGTATATTATTGTGAGTGTGTGTGGTATATTATTGTGAGTGTGTGTGGTACATTATTGTGAGTGTGTGTGGTACATTATTGTGGTTGTGTGGTACATTATTGTGAGTGTGTGTGGTACATTCTTATAACTATGGTACATTAATTTTACTCCGGATTCAGGACACACACACACACACATCTCACAGTAGTGGGGATTAATGTATCAATGATTCAACTTTGTTTCTTATATATTACGTAAATTTAAGGTATCATTTTTTTTAGGGCATGATTAACACATCAACTTTTGTTTCTGAATAAATTCCTAAATAAATAGATGTAAATTGTAGCTAAAATATGAAGTAGAATATATGTAGAACTGTGTGTGTGTGTGTGAGAGAATCCTGGGACATGGCGGCCTCAGTTAGCATTACAAAACATACTTATCGCGTTTACGCCCAGAAGCCTTAAAACAGGTAACGATAGCAAAAGAAAATGTATGTGCCTATTTTTTGTGGTTGGGGGGTGACAGTGTCCGCATGGAATCTTATTATGTGCTGTGTTATGTTGACGTGAAGGAGAAACTTGGGTGACTGTGGTGGTTGTGGTAGTAGTTGTGGTAGTGTGTAGTGGCGGTGGCAAACTGTCTCACCAGCCAACAATGACCGTCACTTACTGTCACACTAACCTTGTCTTACGCCGCAGGGACTCTCTCTCTCTCCTCTCTCTCTCTCTCTCTCTCTCTCTCTCTCTCTCTCTCTCTCTCTCTCTCCCTGCCCTCCTTCTCTCTACGTCATCAATTTTATTATTATTATTATTATTATTATTATTATTATTATTATTATTATTATTATTATTATTATTATTATTGTTGTTGTTATTATCCCTCAATTCACCTGTTAACCTCCTCACCTGTTAGGCCTCCCTCACCTGTTAGCCCCTCCCTCACCTGTTAGCCCTCCCTCACCTGTTAACCCTCCTCACCTGTTAACCTCCTCACCTGTTAGCCCTCCCTCACCTGTTAGCCCTCCCTCACCTGTTAGCCCTCCCTCACCTGTTAACCTCCTCCTCACCTGTTAGCCTCCCTCACCTGTTAGCCCCTCCTCACCTGTTAGCCTCCTCACCTGTTAGCCTCCTCACCTGTTAGCCTCCTCACCTGTTAACCCTCCCCTCACCTGTTAGCCCTCCTCACCTGTTAACCTCTCACCTGTTAGCCCTCCCTCACCTGTTAACCCTCCTCACCTGTTAGCCCTCCCTCACCTGTTAACCCTCCTCACCTGTTAACCTCCCTCACCTGTTAGCCATCCTCACCTGTTAACCTTCCTCACCTGTTAGCCCTCCCTCACCTGTTAACCCTCCCTACCTGTTAACCCTCCTCACCTGTTAGCCCTCCCTCACCTGTTAACCTTCCTCACCTGTTAACCCTCCTCACCTGTTAGCCCTCCTCACCTGTTAACCCTCCTCACCTGTGTCCCCTCAATCTCGTGTGTTTTTTTTCCTCGAAGAAAAGTTATAGTATTTCCTCTCTGGGTGACATTGTATTGGGGACAGTGCCACCATTGTCCTACCTGTGTGTGTGTGTGTGACCATTCACCTGTAAGTTGTTCACATACCTGTAATATGTTCATAAAGTTGTAACGTGTTCATATACAGGAAAACAGCTCATAACGGCATACGAAACTAACCTAACCTAATCTAATCCAATTTAAACTAACAATCTTGGCTTATTTGTCCCCCAGTTAAAAAAAGTAGGTTAGTTACTTCGTGTCACATGTACTCATTAATATTATTTTTACACCACAATATTCATGACTACCCACATCATCATCATCATCATCCATTGTTTGAAAAAAACCCTTCCACCTCCTCAAAAAAAAAAACTTGAGTAATGGGAAAAAATTGTACATTGATATTTGACTGTTTGATTTTTTTGAAGAGGGGATATTTTTATTGTCGTTAGTGGTCTTGATCCAGTGGAAAATTGTATCGTGGGATTTTGTGGGATGGTATTTTGACCTCACACTGGGGAGGAGGAGGAGGGAGAATAGGTGTGTGTGTGTGTGTGTGTGTGTTTTGACCCCCTCAGCCACACATTTACGTGAGGTGGATAGGGAAGTATCTGTTGATTTGTTGTTGTTGTGTTGTTGTGGTGACGTCGTCTTTGTTGTTGTTGTTGTTGTAAATGTTTATAAATGTTGGTGGTGGTAATTATTGGGTGTTGTTATTGGTGGTGGTAGGTGTGTTGGCAGGTAGGTAGGTAAGTAGGTGTTGGAGGTGTTATGAGTGAAGAATGTGAGGCGTGAGGTGAGCATTAGTAGAGGGCCAATGTGGCACCATTGATCCAATAGTGCCATACCAACACGTGCAGCTACCTCCCCCACCGCCCCCCCTTCCGCGTGTTGCACCCAGGCTGTGATGTCAGACAAAACCTTCGACCTCCGACTCCTCAAATTTTATAGCTTCCGACTCCGACTCCTTGGCCTGTTGTAACAACTATTTCTACCATCCTAATTGGCAATTGTATGTTGCTTAACCTGCATAAGAGTAAAGAGTAAAACACCGTAGCTATACTGCTACGGCTTTATTAGTCTGGACGATATTTAGAACTACAAAAGATGATAGGCTTGACTTTCAAAGTTTCAATCAAAAGAAAAAATAAATTTATTAAGAATTCCAAGATATTAGCAAAACACCATTTACATGTATATCTAAAAAGAAGTTCGATCTCTGGCATATGAAATTTTGTTTAAGCTCATAATCTGATGTGGATCTAAATGATGATCCTACAATTCCTTTTAAAGTAAAGTTATATATTTATGTACATTAAAGAAATGAATACCTTATTAAGGAAAATGGATAAACCTTACATGATTAAGTTATTAAATTAAATTTGCCTTAATCTCACCAAAAACAAGTTTGTAGCTAATTGTTTTGTAGCTGAGAGCCTCTGTGCAGTTTTCAACGAAACAAAATTTGATACAATTCAAAATTTCAAATGGTAAAGAGACTATCGTCCAAAATTATAGTGCTATACCATACCCTGCTACAATAAATTCATAATAATGCTTATAAAAATGGAAATAAATTCTTTTAATAATTTAAGAAAATTAGTGGGATCAGTGGAATCACTGCAATGAATATATGAGTTCATATATTTGTTCTTAGGAACAGAATAGCTTCAGTCGGAGTCGAGTCAGGTCTGGACAATTTTACCGACTCCGACTCCACAAGCGAAATTTCCTCGACTCCTCGACTCCAGAGCTCGACTCCACAGCCCTGCTAGTACTCCTGAATGTGCTGCTTAAGGATCTGTTAACCAAAATTTGATATCTTGATTATAACTTGTTCAAATGGCTTTTAGAAAATGTTCAAATGATTTTAGAATATTTTAATTACTTTTGCAATGCTAATTACTCGCCACTTATGGGTTTTCGAGGTCATTTCTTGGTGCTTGTGTATTATTCTGGATGTACTTAAATAATTAGGCACATTAAATTTTAGTTCAGAGAGAAAACGTATTTTGGTCAAAAAATCCTTTAGGCCTATAGACTTACAATTTTTCTTCATTCGGCCAAAAATGGATTTTGTTTAAAATTTCAGTATAGGTACTCCTAGATGTGTAACCTTGAGATCTGTTAACCAAAATTTAATATCTTGATTTTAACTTGTTCAAATGGCTTTTAGAAAATGTTCAAATGATTTTTAGAACATTTTAATTACTTTTGCAATGCTAATTACTCGCCACTTATGGGTTTTCAAGGTCATTTCTTGGTGCTTGTGTATTATTCTGTATGTACTTAAATAGTTAGGCACATTAAATTTTAGTTCAGAGAGAAAAAGTATTTTTGACCAAAAATCCTTTAAGACTATAGACTTACAATTTTTGTCATTTTCGGCCAAAAATGGATTTTGTTCAAAATTTCAGTATAGGTACTCCTGAATGTGCTGCTTAAGGATCTGTTAACCAAAATTTGATATCTTGATTATAACTTGTTCAAATGGCTTTTAGAAAATGTTCAAATGATTTTTAGAATATTTTAATTACTTTTGCAATGCTAATTACTCGCCATTTATGGGTTTTCGAGGTCATTTCTTGGTGCTTGTGTATTATTCTGGATGTACTTAAATAGTTAGGCACATTAAATTTTAGTTCAGAGAGAAAACGTATTTTGGTCAAAAATCCTTTAAGGCTATAGACTTACAATTTTCTTCATTTCGGCCAAAAAATGGATTTTGTTCAAAATTTCAGTATAAATTGCTCCCTGAATGTGCTCTTAAGGATCTGTTAACCAAATTGATATCTTGATTATAACTTGTTCAAATGGCTTTTAGAAAATGTTCAAATGATTTTTAGAATATTTTAATTACTTTTGCAATGCTAATTACTCGCCACTTATGGGTTTTCGAGGTCATTTCTTGGTGCTTGTGTATTATTCTGGATGTACTTAAATAGTTAGGCATATTAAATTTTAGTTCAGAGAAAAAAAGTATTTTTGGCCAAAAATCCTTTAAGGCTTTAGACTTACAATTTTTGTCATTTCGGCCAAAAAATGGATTTTGTTCAAAATTTCAGTATAAGCAGTAAGGTAGTTGCACCTCTCTTGGTGGTGGCATTATCCCCGGCCACGTCACCTTCCTCCACGCCCACACTTCAGCTTCAGTTCTCACTTCCATCCCTGCCCTTCACATGCAACTCTTCTATCTCCCTTCCTCCTTCTCCACGCCTTCCTCTTCTCTTCCTCCAACTTTTCTCCTCCCCATTCCCTGTGCTCTTCATTCTCCCTCTCACTCACTACTTCTTCTTCACCCCCTTCTTCCCCCACCTTCCTCACCACCTAGGCCTCCTCCTCCTCTTTTTCTCCTCATCCTCCTCCCCACCTTCTTCACCTCCCACCCAACCCCTGTTCTCCTCCGCCCCCGGCCAGATTACAGTGTGATACAAGGGTGTCATGCAAGAGTTGAGCTGCTCCCACCTACTGTAAGCCGGTTTACGTGTTAATGATCAACGCAGTTTGGTAACACCCTCCGAGCCTCCAAACCCTAAAATGATACTGTTAGGTCGATGTTGGGGTGATGAGGGAAGGGCGTTTCGGGGATGAGGAAGGACGTTGTTGGGGTGATGAGGGAAGGGACGTAGTGTTGGGGTGATGAGGAAGGACGTGTTGCTGGGGTGATGAGGGAAGGGACGTAAAGGTTGGGGTGATGAGGGAAGGACGTAACAGTTAAAGATGAGGAAGGCTGCTGGGGTGGAGGGGAAGGACGTGTTGTTGGGGTGATGAGGGAAGGGACGTGTTGTTGGGGTGATGAGGAAGGGACGTGTTTCTGGGGTGATGAGGGAAGGACGTGTTGCTGGGGTGATGAGGAAGGGGACGTGTTTCTGGGGTGATGAGGGGAAGGGACGTGTTGTTGGGGGTGATGAGGGAAGGGTCACGTTGTTGGGGTGATGAGGGAAGGACGTGTTGCTGGGGTGATGAGGGGAAGGACGTTGCTGGGGTGATGAGGGAAGGGTCGTGTTGTTGGGGTTGATGAGGGGGGGGGACGTGTTGCTGGGGTGAAGGGAACAAAGGAGGGGACGTGTTGCTGGGAAACCAAACGTTGCTGGGGTGATGAGAAAGAGGGAAGGACATGTTGCTGGGGTGATGAGGGAAGGGACGTGTTAGTTGGGGTGATGAGGGAAGGGACGTGTTGCTGGGGTGGAGAGGAAGGGAAAGTTGGGGTGATGAGGGAAGGGGACGGTTTGGGGATGGAGGGGAAGGGACGTGTTGCTGGGGTGATGAGGGAAGGGCATGTTGTTGGGGTGATGGAGGGAAGGACGTGCTGGGGTGATGAGGAAGGGACGTGTTGCTGGGGATGAGGGGAAGGGACGTGTTGCTGGGGTGATGAGGGAAGGGACGTTGTTGGGGTGAGGGAAGGAGGTTGTGATAGGGAAGGGACGTGTTGGGATGAGGAGGGACGTTGTTGTGGGGTGATGAGGGAAGGGACGTTTCTGGGGTGATGAGGAGGGGCGTTGTTGGGTGATGAGGGAAGGGGTGTTGCTGGGGTGATGAGGGAAGGACGTGTTGTTGGGGTGATGAGGTGAGGGGGACGTGTTGTTGGGGTGAGTGAGGGAGGGGGGACGTGTTGCTGGGGTGATGAGGAAGGACGGTGTTGGGGTGATGAGGGAAGGACGTTGCTTGATGAGGGGAATGGGACGTGTTGCTGGGGTGATGAGGAAGGGACGTGTTGCTGGGGTGATGAGGGAAGGACGTTGTTCTGGGGTGATGAGGAGACGTGTTGATGAGGGGAGGGGACGTGTTGTTGGGTTGATGAGGTGAGGGGGACGTGTTGGGGGTGATGAGGGAGGGGGACGTGTTGTTGGGGTTGATGAGGTGAGGGGACGTGTTGTTGGGGTGATGAGGAGGGGGGACGTGTTGCTGGGGTGATGAGGGGAAGGGGATGTGTTGCTGGGGTGATGAGGTGAGGGGACGTGTTGCTGGGGTGATGAGGGAAGGGGACGTGTTGTTGTGGGGTGATGAGGGAGGGGGGACGTGTTGTTGGGGTGATGAGGGAGGGGGACGTGTTGCTGGGGTGATGAGGGAAGGACGGAGTTTTAAAAGACACATAAGGTGATAACAAAATTCCTCGTAACTGATGTAAAAATGTCCCTAGTTGATTAATTTTAGCTTAACACAAAAACAGTATAAAATATTGTATCAAAATTACCACCGTGGCTCTTAATTTTAAAACTCTTAGGTCGTCAGGTAAGGTACAGGATTTGGACTGTATTCGAGGGATGTGCCAATTTAGGCCAGGTATGACCTTGACCTTTGACCTTTCTAAACTCAAAATTATACCAGCTCTGAGGGCCGTCTAAGGGAATGTTTTTGAAGGTGATCACTCGGTTCGCTATTGAGTTGTGTTGAGGATAGACCAAGAGATTGTTAAAAGACACTTGGATAGACTACACTACACTGCTCGCCTTGCTGACGTCATCCCTCTGGTCTGAGTGAAAAAATCTCGTTAATGTACATGACTCATGGCTTGTTCTATGTTCATATTCTCAAAAGCTATTAATGTTAATCACTCCTCCTTCCCTCCTCCTCCTCGTCCTTCACTCCTCTCCCTCCTTCTCATCCCTCTCCTCCTCTCCCCTCCCCCTCCCTCCCATCCCTTCTGAATGATGACGGCATCCAACAGTGCCTCAAATGGCCTCTGAATTACCCTTTAACTATAACTATCGCGGGAATAGTTATGACCCCTACGGTACGGGACACGAAATGAACACACACACACCTGAATCATTTACCGGTACACCACCACACCCCCTGAGGCCAAACCGTCCAACGCACCTAAAAGATCTGTACATTATTAAACAAGTTCCTTCCCACCCCCCCACCCCACAACATCCAAAAAGAATTATACCTGAAAAAAAATTTATTATTCAGATGTAAGACAAAAATCCAGAGAGCCATTTACCAGGCTAAAAAAAAATAATAAAATGTTGCAGTTAATTGAAAGTGAAATGTTTTTGAGGGTGGGTTTGTTTATATGGTGGGGTGGAAGGGTCGACGAGAGCCGTTGGTGACATAATATTGGAACCGCGTGTGAAGACTGCTAGACACCTCTGACGTCACGGCCGACACCACCTGACTGACGCTTGACTGGCATCGACGCCCGAGAAACACAGACAGTGGCCTACTTCCCCTGGCATCTTCCACACATCCTCCTCCTCCTCCTTCTCCTTCTTCTTCTCCTCACACCCTTACTATCGCTTCTTCTTCTTCTACGATAGCTTCTCCTCTTAATGTTACCCGGAGTTCTTAGTAATTTTAGAGAAAACAGATCAACAATACAGCCCCCCAACACAGCCCCCCAACACAGCCCCCAACACAGCCTCCCAACTCAGCCCCCCAACACAGCCCCCAAACGTGACCTTGACCAATAAATATACTGTATAATGTAATTCTCTCAGGTAATTGAGTGAATAGTTTGAAATTAGTCTTGTGAATTTATTTAGATGAAATAGTCACATACATACATACATACACACATACATACATACACACACACATACACACACACATACATACATACATACATACAAATACATACATACATACATACATAACAGTCTTAATTAGTGTATACAGTATGTGCCTTTATTCATATTCACATCTGTATGTTGTATGTATGTATGTATGTATGTATGTCAGACACACCTGTGGTACCTCACCTGCCCCTTTCATAAACCTTGCCCAAAGCACCAGCACTCTCTCTCTCTCACCCAATATAATCTGGTACAGTTAGGCAAAATCCCCAGGAAGCTTATGGCACTATTTGGCACCGTGTACTTGAGAGTGCCATGTAGGTAATGGCAGACGGAGGAATATTGTTTACATCTGTTTACTCTTTTTTTTATTGTAATTTGTTGTTTTATCGTGGTATTTTGATTTAGCTTTTCATTAAAACAAACAAACAAACAGTGCCACAGAAGGTAAACAGTGCCACAGGGGAAGGTAAACAGTGCCACAGGGAAGGTAAACGGTGCCACAGGGAAGGTAAACGGTGCCACAGGGAAGGTAAACAGTGCCACAGGGAAGGTTTATGCCACAGGAGAAGGTAAACATGCCACAGGGGAAGGTTTACAGTGCCACAGGAGGTTGTGAAGGTAAACAGTGCCACAGGAAGGTAAACAGTGCCAGGAAGGTAAATGCCACAGAACAGTGCCACAGGGGAAGGTAAACAGTGCCACAGGGGAAGGTAAACAGTGCCACAGGGAAGGTTTACAGTGCCACGAAATATTCAGGCGTATAAAGTTCCCAGGATTGTGGGTGACGGTGTTTATTTTACTGTGAAAGTTTTAACAGGTGTAAAATTGTTCCTTACTTAGATTGTAAATTTCCTGCTGTAATCGAAATCAGGTGAGGGAGGAAGGGGCAGACTAATGCAGGAGAAGTTTGGCATTGTACCAACACAGGAGCAACACACACAATACAACACCAACATAACACCAACACAGCGCCAACATAACACCAACACAGCGCCAACATAACACCAACACAGCGCCAACAAAACGTAAAAAGGTCACGTTGGAGCGGCAGATTGTACAAGATGCCATGTTGGGGAGGGCAAGACCTGCAGGCTGCATCATTTGGGGGGGGGGGTCGGTTCATTGTGAGGTTCAGGGTTCATTATGAGGTTCGGGGTTCATTGTGAGGTTCGGGGTTCATTGTGAGGTTCGGGGTTCAATGTGAGGTTGGGGTTCGGGGTTCATTGTGAGGTTCAGATTATTATGGCATCAGTTCACATACTTTACTTTAACTAGAACGCATTTACTCTACCAAATTAGACGCTTTTACTCTACCTTTAACTAGAGACACCACTAACTAGACACGTCCATCTCACATTGACTATCAATTCACCCACAATCCACTGCGCCTTGGTGGTGTTCAGCTGGGAATCTCATCATCACAGTTTAGAGACTGTATGTTGCCTTGTCCTTGTCAAGAGTCGAGTGGCAAGACTTAGAAGTGTCTGCTGAGCTTACAACACATTTGCATACAGTATATTTCCCTGCGGCCTCTGTTTGTGTGTGTGTGGGGGGTACCGGATGAAAGAGCTAATATGTCTAAGTTGTATGTCTATATAATATCTATCTAGCTATGTGTCTATTTAGGTATCTATCTTTCCACCTATTTGTATATTATTAACTATCTACACCAACTTCCGCTAGCCACTTCAGTACCCGACTAACCAACAGCGCGGCGCTAGAGGTAGTGTTACTGTTCTTCCCGTCGTGTGACTCATGGCCCAGCGAGGCATCATCCCGTAAGAGTAACGCAAAGTAGAGCTTAACGTGTGGAGAATGATGGTGATGTTACTGAGCCCAGCTGGTAATCTTAGAAGGTCGTAATCTAAGACATTCTATCTCACAGCTTAGAAAATATCGTACGTTAAAGACATTCTCGCGGCTTTTGAGAATTGTTTGCATGAAATCTCACTGCTTTGGGGATCCCACCAAGATTTTTTTGAACTAATTTCGTATAATATTTTATTTTTTGTTTTAATTGATGTTATTGTAAATTTTCTCCGACTTGGACTTGTGAGAATTTGTCTTGTGTGTTTTAACTTCAAGTGAAGATAAAGATGGTATTTTTTATCGCAGTAAAAGCAAAAAAAAAACGTATAAAATATTTCACCGGATACTTTGAGGATTCTTGTCCAGGGTAGAGTGTAATATCGTGTGGTGGTCTTGTGGTAGTGTGGTGGAGTCGTATGGTAGAGTGTGGTGTTATGGTAGAGTGTGGTGTTGTGTATTATGGTGTGGAATGTGGTAGAGCATGAATTCGTATGGTTAGAGTGTGGTGTTTTATGGTGGAGTGTGGTAGTGTGGTAGGAAGAGGTCCAGCTCACTCAAAAGTTGGGGGGGGGGTTCGTCATACTTCCTGGCGGAGGGGAGAGAGCGGATGTGATGCCCTCCTCTTCATTATCCCCGTCTTGCCTAGCTCAGCTTCTCCCTCTCTCTCTCTCTCTCTCTCTCTCTCTCTCTCTCATCCATCTTCACTACCCCCCATTTTCTCTCACCTCTCTCTTCCATATTATCCCCCTCTTACCACTCTCCTGCACTCCAGACCTTTCCTCCCACTCACCCCTCCCACACCTTCAGCTCATCCTCCCTCTCACCCTCTCTCCTGAACTCCAGACCTCCCCTCTCACTCACCTTCCCGTCACCTACTGCTGTGTGTGTGTGTGTGTGTGTGTGTGTGAACAAGGTGGAATCCTTAACACTCATGAGTCAGTAATTCGAGGCTGCACTTGTTAACACGAAGAGGTTATGATAGTTTTATGGCTTGTATAAGGATGAGTTTGTTACGTCCGTCCGTCCCCTAACTAGGATAGATATATAGTGTCAGTAAAATCAGGTTTCATTATTTTGAAATATGACTTATAATCTATTTTCTTCTGTAATGAATTTGGGATTCGTATTGTCAGGGTTCGGTTTTGGGGTTGGGGGTTCAGGGTGTTGAGGTTCAGGGTGTCGGGATTCGGTTTTGGGGGTTCAATAGTGCTTGGACCAGTCCTCAGTAGGCACCGTTGCCATCACCACCACCGCTGCTGCCACCCACGCTCGGCCCTGGAGGAGGAGGAGGAGGAGCCAGAGCCAGAGCCAGACAACACCCTCCTCCTTCCCCTCACCCCTCCTCACCCAGCACCACCCCCTCTCCCCATCACCACCACCCCATCCACCACCCCTCCACCCGGTACACCCTGCCACGAATTATCGGCGTGCCACTCACTGCCAAGCACAGCCACGGGCCCCACTGTCACGCACAACCAACTCTTGACTACGAATTCTCAAAAGTCTCTTAGTGTTATCTCTGTCCTCGTAGTGAAGATGACAGAGGTACGGGTACAGTCTCGGTGCATTTTTGACGCCATTTTTGTCTCCGTCTGTGTGTGTGTGTGTGTGTGTCATCTCAGGAGGTTTGTTATAACGATACTTTGTTTTAGTGGTGGGGGAGGGAAGGAAGGACTATACCACACGACCATTAAGAATCAAGAGCCTCGGTATTTAGGGTGTGTGTGTGTGTGTGTGTGTGTGTGTGTGTGTGTGTGTGTGTGTGTGTGGGACCAGATGGTAAATAATGTCGTCGTAAACTGTGACAACTTAATGAAAAACCCAAGAAATTGTTGGTGGCGCTGCGACGAGAACAACTATTTACTGTAACTTCGTATTTAAAGTACAGGAACTACTTTAGCATGACCCCCCATCCCCCACGACTCCCCATCCTCTCACGACTCTCCTCCTCCCTTCCTGATCTCGGGTACAGCAGGCATTACAGTATTAAATTACATGGTTTTCCCTCACTTGTGTATTTCAATCTGTAACTGTATATCGAACATTCTCTCTCTTATATATCTATACACACTGTACCTGTAACTGTATGTATTTATCTATCTGTATTTATCTATCTGCACTTAAACTCTCCATTGGACTTCTGAAATATATAGTTTACAGTGGTGTACTCGTGGTGGTTTAGACTCATTGTTCCTTCACATTAAACTTTTGAGGGAATGAAGGCATCGGAAGGAGGGCTGTGGGGTGGGAGGGAAGGAGGGCTGTTAAGGATCAGGGGAAGGAGTGGTGGGGAAGGAGAGGGTGGTGGGGGAATGAGAGGGTGGGGGAAGGAGGCCAACCAGACACACCACACAACTTACTGCATGCATTGTCAAACTTCCGCTGTAATACGTCAAGTTGTGCGTGGCCTGTGGGGGGGCTAGTGGGGCCTGGCGGAGGGCTGGTGGAGGGCTATGCCTGGTGGGGGGGCTTGCGTGGGCCTGGTGGTGACGGTAGCCTACCGGGGTGGGAGGAGGGGGGTGCTTACCAACTTATACCTAACTTGGCTCTCTTGCCTCATCGAGTTTTGCTTCATGATGGTTCGTTTGCCTCACTGACTCCTGATCCGACTCGTAAATTTTCCTTGGCTCATTGGACCTTGCTTCTTGATCTCTCTCGTCTCATTTGCCTCAATAATTGACTTTTCTTGCATCATTTACTTTTCGGTCTGATGCTTGACTCACTCTTGCTTCCCGATCCCAGTTTCTTATCAGTAATAAGTAATATATATTATTGTCCGTGCTGCTGACTGCCTGACTGACTGACTGACTAACTGCCTGCCTAACACCTTCGCACCCCTGGCCCGCTCACTCCACAGGCTCCAAACTACACCCCTAAGGCTCATGATATAAGTGTTACGAACGAGAGTCCATTAAAACCCTAAGACTCTGAACTGTTGGAACGAGTCTCTTGACCTGCTAGGATAATAAATCATCATCATCATCATCACACACACAATACCAAGAACCAGTCATCATCATCATTAGCTACGAGTGGTTGGGTCTCACAAGGCTTGGGGATATAATAACGGGTTATATTATCATTAGGTATTATAATACATAATATTCTATGATGACTAACACACATATATTCACACACTGCTTAGGTTGGGTAGTACGTCTTTAGTTTATATGTGAAATGATTTGAAATATAATCAATTGAATCTTTAGTTGTTGTGTGTGTGTGAGAGAGAGAGAGAGAGAGAGAGAGAGAGAGAGAGTGAGAGAGAGAGAGAGAGTGTTCAATAAAGGTGCGCTGATAGGTGAACAAGGTCCTCCTTAATTGAACATACAGGATATTGAACACACTGGTCATTGATAGAACGCAGAGGTCACGAGGTCACTTAACTGAACCCAGAAAACAAAGCATTTTTAAGAGAGAGAGAGAAGAGAGAGAGAGAGAGAGAGAGAGGTCCTACTTCGTTCTCTCTTTCCCCAAACCACAACAAACACATCTCTAATTGATGTTTACTTTTCCCTCTCACAACCTCCTTCCCTCTCTCACTATCCCTCTCCTCTCTCTCACCATTTCTTTCACCTGTCTCTTCTCCATCTCGCCTTCATTGACCAATCATTCACTCTGTTACTTTTCTCTCTCTCTCTTAGTGAGTACAGTGATATTTTGAATCTACTTATTTTATGTATGTATGCGTGTGTGTGTATGTGCGTGTGTGTGTGTGTGTGTGTGTGCGTGTGTGTGCGTTCTGGGTCATGCAATTACGGCTGGTGCGTTTATGTTGGTTTAGTTGTTATTGTTGTTGGGTTTTAATGGTGAAATATGATGGTAATTGAAATGGGTCCGTGTGTGTGTGTGTGTTAACGAGATAACTAGCTTGGTGATAGCCTGGTGCTGACCCTAATGGTGAATCGTGTTGTGTGACCGTGTGTCTCTGTTGGTGACCTTAAATGGTGATTCGTATTAGTGTGTGTGTGTGTGTGGGGTAATTTGTGAGCTGGTGTTATTATTATTATTATTATTATTATTATTATTATTATTATTATTATTATTATTATTATTATTATTATTGAAGGGAAGAGAAGGAAGACGAGGAGGAGGAAGATCAAGGGAAAGAGGAGGAAGGGAACTAAGGGAAAGAGGGAGGAGGACGACGTGACCAAACCTCCCTCTCTCCTTCCTTCCTCCCTACCCTCCTCACCGCCCTTCCTCCTACTCCTCCTCCCTCCCTCCCTCCCCCTCCCTCCCTCCCTCCCCATTCCTCCCTTCCTCCTCTCTCCCTTCCTCCTCCCTCCCTCCCTCACCCCTCCCTCCTCCCTCCCTCCCTCCTCCCCCTCCCCCTCCCCCCCCCCCCCCCCCCCCCCCTCCTCCCCCCTCCCTCCTCCCCCCCCCCCCCCCTCCCTCCCCACCCCCCTCCCCTCCCTCACCCCCCCCCTCCCTCCCCTCCCTCACTCCCTCCCTCCTCCCTCCCTCCTCCCCTCCCTCACCTCCCTCACTCCCCATTCCTTCCTCCCCCTTCCTCCCTCCCTACCCTCCCTCACCGCCCTCCCTCCCCCTCCCTCCTCCCTCCTCCCTCCTCCCCCTCCCCTCCCTCCCTCCCCCTCCCTCCCCCCCTTCCTCCTCCTCCTCCCTCCCTGCCCTCCCTCCCTCCCTCCCTCCCTCCCCTCCCTCACTCCCCTCCCTCCTCACTCCCTCCCTCCCTCCCCCTGCTCCTCCCTCCCTCCCTCCCTCCCCCTCCCCCTCCCTCCCTCCCCTCCCTCCCTCCCCCTCCCTGCCCTCCCCCCTCCCTCCCTCCCTCCCTCCCTCTCCTCCCCCCCCCCCTCACCAGGGGCCACATACGCCTCTGTCCACAGGGAGGGACACTCACACGCCAAGAAGCCAGCTCGTTACTACACCAAATGCATGCCAGCCACTCCTGCACCTTTATGACCTTAGTAACCTCGGGTGATGATGAAAACAACACGACTGGTTGTAAGCATGTATGTGTACTGAAATGGGGGGTGGGAGCAGGTGTGTGAGAGGGGTGAAGGTTGTGTGTGGGGTGGGTGCAGGTGTGTTTGGGGGCAGGTGTGTAGGGGTGAGGTTGTGTGGGGGTGAAGGTTGTGTGTGGGGTGGGAGCAGGTGTGTGTGTGTGGGAGCAGGTGTGTAGGGGGGGGTGGGGGCAGGTGTGTGGGGGGGCAGTTGCGTGGGGTGAAGGTTTGTGTGTGTGTGTGTGTGTGTGTGAGGACGATGTTTTAACCCTTTGAGGACGACGTGAGTCAATATTGGGATGAAAAGACGTAATCAGGTTATTAGTAGTGTTAATGACCCTCGACACATTTTATACCTGGGTTTTATCGCTAATTACTCACTTCTCGTTAGATTTTTATGGTGAATTTCCGTCCGTTTTTTTTTTTTTTTAAATCTGAAACTACTTTAATTGGCTAATTCGTTATATTTTAATAATAATAATAAATGTTTACCTCGAGCCATTTTAGTAATATTTTTTAATCTTTATTTCCTTTTCAATCCCCATAGAGGTTTACCTGACTGAAAGGATTAAGATAATTAATAATTTTACTCATTGCTTGATTAAAACATTATTTAGAGTAAAAAATGCCACTAAAGGTGTTTGTGAGTAATGTATGTTGTATAGTTCTACAGTATTTAAAGTATATTGTATTAGCTATCACTTGTGGTTGTATTATTGTAGTTGGTGTATACTTCAGGTTAACGTTGTATGTATTGTATTAACGCTGTAGTTTAGATATTCTTAAATAGTGTAGTAGAATATGTATTTATATTTGTATTCGCTTAAAATCTAATTATCTTAACCTATTTGTCTAATTACATCACTATTTATATAATCGATAATTACATATATTTCTCTGAATTAATTTGTGTTATATATAATTAATTTTGCATTTTTTTTAATATATATGTGAACTTAAACTAACGATGTGAATTTTTTGTTTACAGGTAAGGCGTGTGTGTGTGTGATGCGGACCGTAGTAAGGACAACCCTGGCTGACTCACCGCTACCCCAGCCAAACTCTGTCCGCAGTCTGGCTTTGAGTACTTGGCCACAGTCTGAGTTTGAGTATTTGGCCACAGTCTGAGTTTGAGTACTTGGCCACAGTCTGAGTTTGAGTACTTGCCCACAGTCTGAGTTTGAGTACTTGGCTACAGTCTGAGTTTGAGTACTTTCCCACAGTTTTGTCGTATATATATTTTTGTTGTATAATTTTTGAAGGTAAAGCAGTATGTGGCCTGAACCAAGAAGTGAGGAGAGGAGGAGAGAGGGAGGGAGGGAGGGAGGGAGGGAGAGGGAAGGAGGGAGAGAGATAAGAGTCTTACCAACCATCAATGTTCTGCCATATATCTTCTCTTACGAGGTACAGTATGTGACTTGTATTACCTCCACTACCCCTTTCCTCCCCTCTCCTTCTCTCCTCTTTGCTCCCCCTCCCCCCCTCTCTCTCCTCTCCCTCCACTCATACCTCTCCCCTCCTCCCTCTCTTCTCTCTTTCCCTCCTCTTCCTCTCTCTCCTCCCTCGTCCCCGATTGAGGGAGTGAATGTGGCTCTGAGAGAGAGAGAGAGAGAGAGAGAGAGAGATGGGAGGGTTTTGGGTAGGTACGAGGCGGAGACGTGGATGGGTGAAGAGGACCTGAGGGAGGCGGTGAAGGTGGCGTGGGTTTGAGGCAACGTGAGATAAGGAAGCTCCTGGGGGCCGTCTCGTGGCGGTGGGGGTGAACAGATTTACTCACCAGGAAGGGTAGGGTGGCTAGGGTAGGTCTGTATAGGACACCTGGTGACATACTCTTGGTGGCTGGTTCTTGATGTCTTCCTGGGGAGTTAGGAGTCTCTCTCTCTCTCTCTCTCGTGTTCAATAATTAGAACCTTTGTTGACAGTCTTCCTTCTCACCCCCCTCTCCTCCCCTCCTCGCCCACACCCCCTCCCCTTCTCACCCCCCTCCTCCCTCCCTCCTCACCCCCTCACCCCTCCTCACCCACCCACTCGTACCATTTCTGGGAAAATCCTCAGAAATCAGAAGATTTTTTCCAGGTTCAGCGAATATCACCAGATTAGTTTTTTTTTCTTTTTTCGTAAAATTTCAGAAAAGGGATAAAGGAAGTATTTTATCTGGGTGCCGGGAGGAGGGAGTAGGACTTTGAGTGAGGATATGAGCGGAAATCCTTCTGTAATGAATTTCAGTCTGTGTAGGATATGAAACCCATTAGGATGCAAATGGGTAAAAAGTGTCTTGATGTTGTGAATTTAGTCCCTGGCGTCGAGGTGCTGTCAGCTGCTGGGTTTATGTGAGGCTTCGTCAGGTAGTTCCCCTCTCTCTCTCTCTCCGACTAACTATATACAATATGTCCTCAGCTTAACTCAACAACGGAAAGACCTACCAAGTGCTGTTATTTTGTAAGGTCATAATGTTAAAGGTCAAGGTCATAACTTTGTAAACAAATAAAAAATAACAACGACCAGGGTACCGTGAGTCTGTCCCTCCCTCGAGTACATCCTGACTCACTCATCATTAATTAATTGTACCTGGATGTTACCTGGAGTTGATTTAAGTGGCATCGTAACTCTGCTTATCGTCCCATTCCCTCCCCCCTTCCCCTCTCCTCCCCTTCCCCCTCTCCCCTCCCCCTCTCCTCCTCCTTCCCCTCTCCTCCCCCCTTCCCCTCTCCTCCCCGGTCGGACACCCCCCCTAGCCCTTTTCCTCCCCCCTAGTCCCTCCTTTAGCGATTAAACATCTCCTGAGGGTAAGGAACGTGATCAACCAAGCTGGGGTTTTTTAGCCCTTCCATCCCTCCCCCCCCCTCCTTCCCCTCCCTCTACCCTCCCATGTTGATTGCGTGTTTTTTAGGAACCTTGTCTGGGTTCGTTCTGTCCTCCTCTCCCGTCCTCCCTCCTCCCTCTCCCCCCCCTCCCCTCCCTCTCCCCCCTCCCCCCTCTCCCCCCCCCTCCACAAGGATGGTTCTTAATAATTAGTGGCTGTCAGCAGACGTTGTTTGGGACGCTGTTGATTGGCTGGTCACTAGGGAAAGCAAAATGAAAAAAAAAACAAAAAAAACAGAAGGAAAAACATTGGAAAACATAATTGGTTGTGAAGAATAAAAGTTTGGAAGTTGTGACTGTTGTTGTTTTTAGGTAATTATTGTTGTTGTTAGCAAAGACATTTAAATCATTAAACATTGAGTTGTTGTTAGCTAATTGTCTCTGGTAATTAGCAAAGACAATGTTAATACAACTGGAGTTAATACCTAAATTACCTCAGACTATTAGCAAGGAAAACACCTGAACACCCACCTAATTACCTCAAGTTGTCAGCCAAGGAACAAAAAAAAAATCAGACGTTCTTTGTGGCTGTTTATGCACACAAATAAAAATCCCTTAGACCATGTAAGCTTCAGTAAAGATGATGGCTTCAGTAAATTTGGCTTCAGTAACTATTAATGGTGTAGCGTTGGCTGCATGAAAGAGATCTTACCTGAAAAAAGTCACTGATCTTTAGTTAAGACTTAAGAAGTTTTTGTAATTGGGAAAAGAGAGAGAGAGAGGTAGAAGCAGACGAAGAAAAGAGGTATGAAGAGAGGGAGATGAGTGGGAGGAGGAGGAGGAGGAGGACGATGAGTGGTGGTTAGGGAGTAAGAGAAGGAGGTCAACTTGAGACTTGGTGAATGAGAGGAAGAATGAGTGGGGTGTGGAGGTGAGGGGAAGGAGAAAGACTGGGAACTTACTGAGTGGGAGTGGGCTAGTGGTCAGGTCAAATGTCTGTATCTGTCTATGGGTCAAGGTAAAATTGCCACACATTTTGTCACCTTGCACCCGTCAACGATTAAACTTCGACCTTTTAACAAATCAAACACATTTTTTTTTGCTCAATAAATGTCAGTGTTAGCTGTAGGGAATGTGAGGTTGAGAGCAGTAATTCTACAGTTGATCGAGGAGTCTCTGTACACCTGTAGTAATTAACAATAAAACCTGTTACACCTGTTGTATCTATGTAGTTATTATATGCGTTACACCTTGTTCTATTGTGACTGTTTTAATATTAAACACACACACACACACACACACACACACACACACACACACACACACACACACGTGAATAATACATAACATCCAATCATGTCAACATTATTCTCTGTTTACATAACCCGGAGTTCAATATTTCAAGACCATTCATAACGGAATAAAAACCAATCACAAACTCTTCGGAAAACATTTGTATTAATTTATTTCATTCGGTATTACCATATGAATACTTTATACATATATATATACATTAATAAATCTTTCATGCATATATATTTTGTTTCTCCATTTCACGACCCGGTTTTATTTACCGACTATTTTCATGAGTTTTTATTTAGGCTTATTGGCCACTGAGGCGGGATATTGGTGTTTACGGTGAAACTTCTATATAACGGACTTTTAACGGACGCTTGATATAACGGACTTCCATTTCTATATTGTTCGTTAGAGGTAGTTTCACATCTAACGGACGGACCCTCGATATAACGGGTTTAAATCTCTATATAGTTCGTTAGATAGGGTTTTCTACCCATATAGTCCGTTAAGTAGAGGTTCCACTGTACAACATTTAAGGGTTGAGAGAGAGAGAGAGAGAGAGAGAGAGAGAGAGAGAGAGAGAGAGAGTGAGTCGCTTTATTTAACTTATCCACTGAATAGTTTCTATCTATCTTTCTACTGTTGAACGTTTACGAAATGGGAAGGAGTTTTGTTCCTCCCTACCACAATCTCACTATCTCCCTACCACAAGCTCCCTAAATCTCTCCCGTGGTTATAGAGGTCAATTTTATCCCCCCTACTTCCCTATCCCCCTCCCACAAACACCCTATCTCCCTCCCACAAACTCCCTATCTCCCTGCCATAACCTCCCTATCTCCCTAGCCCAGCACCCACTCTTTATACGGCAATTCCCTCCTACGTGAAAACTTTCCCCAGCTGACTGTGAGATTCTGGCTGGCGGAATAAATAATAATAATAATAATAATAATGAAACTCTCTGCCCGCCGCCCGCCCGCCAGCCTGACGAATGTTATGGTACACACAACGTCATCTGTTGGGTTAAAAGCGCGTTAACCTTAGTGAGAAACGGGTTAATAAATTTTTTAACCTCTGGGATTATTATAGTGGTCGCAACTGTGTGTGTGTTGGTATTGTGGTTGGTATAGGTCGTCTTGGTGGTAGTAGTTGGTGATAGTGGTAGCGGTGATGGTGGTTGGCGGTAGTAGTGATGGTGTTTATGATAGTGGTAGCGGTCATGGTGTAGTGGTGATGGTTGTGGTGTTGCTGTTAGTGATGATAATGATGACAGTAGTATTACAGATGGCCTTAGATTAAAATAGACAAGCGGGTTGAGAACTAGCAGATGGAGAGGGGGGGGTGAGGGGGTGGGTGAAAGGGTGAGGAGGTGGCGGATGAGGGGTGAGGTGGTGGGTGCAGGGGGGGGGAGGAGAAGGGGGTAGTGATGAAACTCATGTACAAGGTTTTATGTAGACCGGATGTGCCACTCGTGCCACCAACAGATGAGCGCATGGCACCTGGATGTGGGCACTGTGCCATGATGCCTCTGGTGTATTGATGCCCTGAGATACCCTTCCTGGGACACTCCACCTGAGATGCCCTATTTGGGACACCACACGACACTTTGGACACTAGGCCACAGTCTTAGTATGTGGCCACAGTCTTAGTATGTGGCCAGTGTCCTAATATGTAGTCACAGTCCTGGTACGTGGCCACAGATCTGGTACGTGGCCACTGTCCTAATATGTGGCCACAGTCCTGGTACGTGGCCAATACTACTGTTGCGTGGACACTCCCGGTACACAGCCACTCCTGGTACGTGGCCACTGCCCAGATACATGGCACTTCCTACTACTAGGCCACAGTTCTGGTAAGTGGCCACTCCTGGTACATGGCCACAGTCCTAATACGTGGGTAATAATCCTGCTACGTGGCCACTGTGCTAATAGTGGCCAAAGTGGCAATAGGTGGCCATAGGGAGGACCATAAATAAGGAGGGGTTGACTCAGTGTGCAATTATCCCGCTTTGGTGGCCAGCTGTGAGGGGGAGCCTGGTAGCAGCTGGCTCACTGCTGCCCCTGCTGGTAGTTGTGGTGGTAGTGGTGATGGTGGTGATTGTAGTAGTGATGGTGGTGGTATTGGTGATGATAGTGGTGGTTGTGATGATGGTAATAGTGATGGTGGAGATGGTGATAATGATGGTGGTGGTGGTGTGTGATGGTGATCTTTTAGGTGTGAAGTATACGTGAGTGTACTGGTAGGGGTGTTGTTGTTGTGATGTTGCGGTGGTGAAGGAGAGGATGATAAAGGAGAGGTAGAGAGAGAGGTAAGGGAAGGGTGATAGAACAGGGACTATGGGTGAAAAAACACGCACACACACTGATTCTCTCTCTCTCTCTCTCTCTCTCTCTCTCTCTCTCTCTCTCACATCAAGGGCACATCTATTACCGGGTCCTTCTTGCATTACCCTCGTTAACCGGACCGTAATTCTTGCATTTAAACGATACGCTTAAAGACCCAGGCGAAACTCGTTTAATTGGCGTGGCCTTGTTAGGAGTCTGGGAGTTTGTTGGGGTGTTGGGGGGGGGGTGAGTTCAGAATAGCGTGGAAGGTCAGTATGTCACGCCAGGAAAGTTCAGAGTTCACTTTGGGAGAGAGTTACACTGTGGTACATTTAGCACTGTGTATTGGCACTTTGGCAGTGTTCACGACTCGGCACCTGGCGCTGTGGACTTCATGCTGCGGCGCGTGGTACAGTCTTTACTGATACTCTGACACCGTTGAAGCTCCGACGAGTGGCGCTCTGCGCTGCGGCACGTGGCACTAATGTTTACATTGTGACACTTTACACTAGCACGTGGCACTAATGTTTACATAGTGACACTTTACACTAGCACGTGGCACTGTAAGGTGATACGTGGCACTAATGTTTACATTGTGACACTTTACACTAGCACGTGACACTGTTGTTAACATTGTTGATGTTTACACTGGCACATGGCACTATACTCTCAAGAGACACAAGGCACTTTTAACAGTGGCACACCACAATATGACACTACTGAAAGTAAGACACGTTCTACACCATGGCACCGTCTACAGCCTCTACACCATGGCACTGTACACTGCAGTAGCGTGAGAGTGCCACATCTCTCACTTGAACACCTGAAGAATATTTGCGTGAATGTATTTTAGTTTTTTACCCAGGATAATCTGGGTAATAAACACACTTGTCCTTAATAACGTTGTATTAGTGTCATAGGAAAAAAAAACAGACGTCCAGAAGGCTCCAGGAGTAGGTCATGGCTTGTGTGTTGAAGATAATAGTAGCGCTGTGTTGTGGTATAATCAGGGTTTTATTATGTATGTTGTATGTATGTATGTATGTATGTATGTATGTATGTATGTATGTATGTATGTATGTATGTATGTCTCTCTCTCTGAACCCCCCCCCCCCACAGCACCTCCTCCCCTTCAAAAGGTTTATCAATACTGAGTCAGGTATAGGGTGGTATTGGTGACCTGATGATCCGACCCTCCGTCAGGCAAAGGGATCTCCACCAACACCTCAAGGGCTTCACATCTTGTTAGAGGCCACCCAGGGAACACGTAATATACCCTGACGAAGGAGAGGAATACACTCATCCTCCTTCCTGATAAGATCATCCTGGTTATGGGGAGGGGAGGGGGGGGGGAGGGAGGACTCGCGGTTAAGTAATTCATGTGGAAGAAAAACTTTTGGAGATCTTCCCTCTTCTCCCCCCCTCCTTCCCCCCCCTCCTCCTTCCCCCCCACCCCCTCTTGAAGCCCTACTTGTGATTGCTGATGTCAGGGTAAGGTCGCGAGCTTGGCCCCGCGGCTACAATAACAGAAAGATATATATACAGTATTGTAGTGTTGAGGACGATGGTCTGGCCACACAATAAGACGTTCTTCTCCTCAACTGGTCACCCGTTATACTTGGTCAGTTCATTTCTTTGTTTATTTACGTTCAACTCTGGTGGATTTTGTTCAAACTAACACCATTTTGAACTTGTTTACGCTCACAGTTTACCAAGTTCAGTTCAAACGTTCAATACTGTATCTTAAAGTTCTGGTTACCTTCTGTCGGCCATTTTTAATTGACACACACATCTGGCGAATTGTAAACAAACTCACAGCAGAAATCACCCAAACTTCCTGGACATAAACGCGGAAATTATCGATCCAATTACGACTGAGGGAAGAGAGATCCAAAACAAGTATTTAACGCACGAGACCACATTCAGAACAGCGAAAAAAGTTAAGCAATAAAGGTGAGAATTGGAGAGAAAATTAGATTAAAGATTGGAATATATATATATATGTGGGCCCGATGAGAGGAGGGAAGAGACGTAGGTGTGTGTGTGTGTGTGTAGGTGTAGGTGTTTTAATATGTGTGTGTGAGTTAAGATCGAGTTGTTACACACAGTTGGCGGTGGTCCACAGTGTGTTCATTTATATATACACTCACCTGGTGTCCTGACAACTGCAGTATTACCTACACCTCTCTACCCACACACTACACCTTGCCTTATACACCCAACATGGTATTACCTGCTGCTATTGACACACACACTCTACACACCCTAACACACCCACCATAGTATACAGGTATCTTTTGTGTGGAGAGTTTGACATGTAATTTGTGTTTCAATCTCCGTGTGTGTGTGTGTGGGGGGGGGGAGTGTTTTGCCTATTAACCTTGTGGTGCTTGACACTCACTGGGATTACTCTGGTTTCAGGATATGACCACACCCACATATCGCACCACACCCACATATCTCACCACTCCCACATATCTCACCACACCCACATATCTCACCACACACACACACTACGTCGTTCATCTTATAAGAGTGAGAGGGAGGGTGATACTGTCATATACACGCTCCATTATACTGTGTTATGTTGTCAGTAGGTTTTAAAGGCCTGAGGTTAATGGTCTAAACACACACACACACACACACACACTCTCTCTCTCTCTCGTCGATGCTTCCAAGGTGGCTATCGTCGTGGTCTCCTTCAGGTGGTTCTTCTGTCAGGTAACTGTGTGTGTGTGTGTGTCAGAGAGACGTAACACTGCAGGTCGTTGCATCACTAGCGCCAGGCCCGGGCGGTGAGTAGATGTGTGTTTTTTGGTGTCGGTGCAGGAGGGCATCTGGCACCCTGGTGGCTGGGTGGCCCGGGCACTGTGCCACTCCTGGCTCCTTTGTCTCGGAGAGTGCCACCACCACTACCACCACCAGCAACAACACCATTACCACACACTATCAGCAATACTACCACTCACAACCATCACTAACACACCACTATACCAAACCATACCATACATTCACCACCACACAACTACCACCACACCACACAACCACCGCCACCACCACCACATCACACAACCACCACACAACCACCACCACCACCACACCACACAACCACCACATCACACAACCACCACCACCACCACCACACCACACAACCACCACCACACCACACAACCATCACCACACCACACAACCACCACCACACCACACAACCATCACCACACCACACAACCACCACCACTACCACACCACCACCAGACAACTACCTCCACCACACAGGAACATAATGATTGACCGTATCGTACTTTATATTGTATCTATCGTATATTATGTATGACCAAATGTTCCATAACCAACCTCAAACCACCTAACTGAATTTAGACATGCAAAAACAAACTTTAAGTCTAACCTAACCTAAGGAATTTGCTCCGTTTTTGTTAATATATTATGAAAAAAATATACATATATCCCCCACACCTGAAAAATTACAATAGACACCTTTCATATACCTGTCTGTGTGTGCTTGTCTGTCTGTCTGTCTGTCTGTCTGTCTGTCCAAGGTACAACACAGTCACGCAAGCTGCCCATAATTCTTGCCTTTATGTCCACTTCTTGTATTCGTGTTCATGACCCCTGTCCCCCCCTCCCCTCTTTCCTATCTCCCTCTCCTTTCCCCCTTCCTCCTCTCCTTCCCCTCTTCCTATCCTATCCTTCACCCTCTCCCCATCCTCTCCTCCTCCTCTCCCCCTCCTCCTCCTCCCTCTCCTCCTCTCCCTCTCACCCTCCCATAGGTGTACAGTTATGGATCGTCACTCTCATTTACATGTCTGGTACCGATGTGGAGGTGGGGTGGCCGGGTGGTTGGGTGGGGGTATGAGGTGGGGTGGAGGGGTGGTGGTAGGTGGGGCTGAGTACGACTTTGCCTCTGCTTGCTCCAAAGAGTAGAGGAATGGTCGTAACTCTGAGGGCTAATTTGTAGTTTTGTGTTGAGAGAGAGAGAGAGAGAGAGAGAGAGAGAGAGAGCACACTCAGTCTTTATGCATTATTGAAGAGGGATTGAGTGGGAAATGCTTTGTGAGCCGCGTGTTGCTATGTGGTGTGGGTGAACAGATGGTAGTCAGGTGGTAACAGGTGAGGAGATATGGACCCTAGGTGGTGGTGAAGTAGGTGCCAGGTGGTAACAAGTTGAGGTGGATGACAGGTCAGGGTGGAGGTACCATCTGGACACAACAGTCAATAGTCGCACCATCTGTGTAACCTCATCTCTCCCTGACAAGATAATTTATGGTCACTTTCCTTCAGAAAATAAGAGTTAGAGGAAAATGGATAAGAAACAATACTGCTGTGTGAAAATAACAATAACAAATATAATAATAATAACAACAACAATAATATAATAATACCACCATCCTTCCCTCCTTCTCCTCTTCTCCCTCTATCCTCTTCTCCCTCTATCCTCCTCCTCTCTCTATCTCCTCCTCCTCTTCTCCCTGTATCCTCCTCCTCTTCTCCCTATCTCCTCCTCCTCCTCTCCCTATATCCTCCTTCTCTTCTCCCTATATCCTCTTCTTCTCCTCCCCTTATTCCCTCCTCCGCAAGTAGTAATTTTTCCTCCCAAGATTTTTTTCTTCAATAAACCAGAATTTAATTAATGGTTTGAAGGGTCACTGGGGGAGAATGACCTGTCTTCTGGGGGAAATTAATAACTACTAGGAGGCTCGACCAAAATACCTCCGGACAAAATTCCAATTGCTTATGTTTATTTCGCCCATATACTCTTGTGTTAGGTCAGGTCAGGTCAGGTTAGGTCAGGTCATGTCAGGTCAGGAATCGTGTGGGATCAATTCAGGCTAGATTATTTTAGATTAGGTCATATTTTTATTAGGTTAGGTCAGGTCAGGTCAGTTTAGTTGGGAAATAACCTAACACACAGTTATTCAGTACAGCAAAATTCACAAGACCAATAATATACATAGTTATTTAAAAAAAAATGTAAATCCATATTAAGTAGAAATTAATAAACAAAATTAGGCCAGTGATTTTTTTTTTCACCATTCCAATTAAAGGTATTTACTCCGGGAGCTGTCGGGTAAACAAACAATAAATAAATACTAAATACAGGTTGGATAATAGTGAATCGCTGTGCCCGACAGATGGCAGCACTGCACGGAGGAGGTTGTGTTTATGGTAGTGGTCGTATCAGCGTTCAATAATGGCAATGTTCTTTTTTTTTTTTTACTTGTTGGTTTATCTATCCCTGGCTATATGTTCACTATCACGACTTTGAAGGGGGTCGTGTAAGACAGCCTGGTCGTGATCGCTGGCTCTCCGCGGTTATTACGAGTCGTTTTCCCATCTACCGCAGGAGTACGACCCGACAACGACCGCAACCACCTCTTTACCTGTAGCATCAGCTCATTTTACTGCTGAAATGACCGTATAATATTGAATGGCTTTCCACGATACCTCAAAAAGACATTAACAGTGTGGCTTCTTGTGTATAACTGAATAAACACTGAATCAAAAGTATAAGAAAATAAGGAGTCTGCAATAAGCCTGTTGGTCTTTAGACATTGCAGTGATAGGTATATTTCTAAATCAACTTTCTATGTATTATGTCGTGATACATAAAATCAGGAAGTATACTGTATTTCCGAATAAATTTATAAAGAAACTGGGTACTTGTTTAGGTACCTGGGAGGGAGGGAGGTTCTGGAGACGGAGTTAGCACGTTAATGGCCGCTTGTTAAGGTATCCTCCCCACCTGGCAGCCAGACTGTGGTTTAATGGCCTTCTCTTTCTTCTCCGGGGCGCTGTTAATTAGCTGAGGATGAGCAGAGCTGCAGGTTGTGTAGGAGGAGTAAAACGTGAAATTCTCAAAAGGATACATACAGTTATTTTTAATTTCTTTTTTCCGTGTGGACGAGGCAAAAGAAGCCTAGTTTAAAGTAGTGTTTCTCAGCGGGAGTTTCAACTCTTTTTGTCGCCATCATCACATCATAGCTCAAGTGTCGAGAAGTTCCGCGTCTTTGTAAACTTTTCCACTGTAACTGAGAGAGATGAGACACTTCCTTCTTATTGTGTGTGATTTTTTCTCTCTCTTTTTTTTTTACGTTTTGGCTTCCCATATTTGTGTCGTAGCCTCGTCAAATACGTTCATATATCGGCAGTTACGGGAGGGAGGATTTTGTACTTTGTCTGGTAATCATGGGGGTAGGCTGTTCCTCTATTGCTTACGAGTGGTTATAAGGCCTCTAGTGAAATATGTAATTGGAGCTTTGTATCATCACACCTAAAGCGCCTTCCTCAGGGGATAGCTTTCAAGTGCTGTCTTAATATGTGTGTGTGGACGGACTGGAATTCAACCTCTCTTAACCTAAACTATCCAAAGCAGGTCAGTGTAACCATAACCTAATCTAATCTTAAACAAATCAATCTAACCCAAATGTAACCTAACCGATTCTGGATTAACCGGTCCAAAGCTAATCTGACCTACCTAACAGATTTTAAAGACAATTTGACGGAAGAAGGTTTCATAATTTTTTATCCTCCCAGAGAGAGAAAGTTCGGACGGGTGCTGACAAATGATGCTGTTCACCGTTTGAAAATTTACCGTTTACTTGATGGATGTGTTTTAGCGTTGGCGTGAAGAGCTACATTATTGCGTGGTTTTGTCTTTCACTGTTGTGTTGTGGTGTCATCGTAAGTAATATTTTTTTAAAGTTATACCTCTTCCTAGTCTGGGGTAAGCGCCATTTTCTGTGATTGACTTTTATAAAATATTTGTTTTATACGTTTTTTGTAGTAGGATTTTATTGTATTCCCATCTGGTTAAAACTGTCAGGTATCCAGTGTGGTGTTGAACCGAAGCGCCAACTCTTAAGTGAGTCTTCGTGGTTTGGGAATGAAGCACCAAGTTACTCGTATAAGTTGACCACATGCGGTTAAGGAAAGTGTCACCAAGCCGCAAGACGACCCCGTACCTTATATTGGTGAAGCCCCTGAGGTGTGAGGGAAGGAGGGGGAGTGACGCTTCGTGGGTGACCTCAAACACACGCAGCCAACACCCTGTGGATTTGTTGTTGGTGTTTGCTTCTATTGCGTTAGGTTAGGTAGTTTATGGTAGGAATAGGTCTTGTTAGATTGTTATAGTTAGTTTAAGTTAGATTATATTGAGGGTAGTTTAAGTTAGATTATATTACGGTTACTTAAAGTTATGTTATAGGATATATTATATTAATGATAGGTTAAGTTAGAGTCAATTCCGAGCTCTATAGATTTGAATTAGTAACGCGTGATCGAGGGATAGAACAACGACAGTGCTGGCAGAAGGTAGGCGGAACGTTCGTGTGGCGTAGCTTTAAGCGTATCACTAGGATGTGTGGAGGGGGAACGCCAGGAGCTCTTGATTGCCCGTGCTGGCCCTCTTTTTTTGTGGCACGGACCTTGGAGTAGGGATTCATTAGTACCCGGAACTAACCTTAAGCAAAACCAATCGAATTTATCTCTTACAACCCAATCTAAATACCCGAAACTTAACCTAACTCCCACACTGAAGGCACACACACACACACACACACGAGAGAGAGAGAGAGCAGCGCCTGATGGGGGTAATCTTGAGGACTTGTTTCGTGTTTACAGTGTTGCTGGACTAATAAATTCTCGTGAGACTGACTGTGGCGGTTCGTGTGTTGAGGTTGATGGACTTTCGCTACACCTGATTGAAGAGACTGTTAGTAGGGTGCGGTGAGGGTGGGTGTAAGACTTAGAACATAAGATCATAAGAAAATAAGGAGTCTGCAATAGGCCGGTTGGCCTGTGCATGGCAGCTCCTGTCGAGAGTTACTACCACTCTCTATCATCCATGAATCTATCTAGCCTCCTTTTAAAACTTTTCAGCGTTCCAGCACTTACTACAAAGTTGCTAAGCTTGTTCCACTCGTCCACCATCCTATTTGTGAACCAGTTCCTTCCTATCTCCCTCCTAAACCTAAAGTTATCCAACTTAAATCCGTTGCTACGAGTCCTATCCTGCCCGGATATTATAAAAACTTTATCTATATCCCCTTTATTGATTCCTTTCACCCACTTAAATACTTCTATCATATCTCCCCGCACTCTTCGTCTTTCTAGGGAATGCAAGTTTAGTTTCTTTAACCTATCTTGATATGGTAGGTTTCTAAATCCCGGAATCATTTTCGTCATTCTTCGCTGCACCGACTCCAGTGAATTGATATCCATTCTATAATAAGGGCACTAGAACTGAACCGCATAATCGAGGTGCGGCCTGACTAGCGCAATATATAGTTGCAATAAGACCTCTGCACTCTTATTACTTACACTTCTAGATATAAAACCTAATACTCTGTTTGCCTTATTTCGAACATTAACGCACTGTTTGCTAGGCCGTAGGTCCGGGCTTACTCAGGGTGTGTTGTGGTGTGTGTGGGGGTGTAAGACTTAAAGGATGTGTTGTGTGTGGGTGTAAGACCTTCAGGGTGTGGTGTGTGTGTGGATGTGAGACTTTCAAGGTGTGTTGTGGTGTGTGTGGGTGTAAGATCTGTGGTGTTGCGAGAGTGTAGGATTCCCAGAGTATATCGTGTACTATGAGAGGGTGGACCAGCAAGGTGTAAGGGTAGGGTGAGTTGGACGACCAAAGGTGTATTGTGTAGTCGAGAGAGGTCACCTCCTATGCCCGCCCGCCAGGTGTCGCTTGACCGCTCCCCACCTGCCGTAACCTGTACCTTTTGTAACCTACGCTGCTACAGGTACAGTCGTGAACAGAAGTCCTGTCGCCCCCTTCTGCTGTTCCACGAACCCTGAGATTCAGACTCATGAACCCGAAGCAGAAGACACTGGTGCATTATTCTGCCCATAAATGCTTCGGATTCATGAGTCTGAATCTCAGGGTTCGTGGAGCAGCAGGACTTCTGTTCACGACTGTACAAAAACTCGACTGTATCATACTCTCTATATGATGACAAGGATTGAGTTGTGCAAGAAGTTGAAGGATTGACAGAACCGACGGCGCCAAATTTAGATGGAAATTGCCTTGGAATGATGTTTGTGACGTGTAGGGATGTGTGTCGGTGGTGTAGGGGTGTGGTGTGGTGTAGGGGTGTAGTGGGTGGATGGGAGTGATGTAGGGGTGTAGTGGATGTGGTGTGGGAGTGGTGTAGGGGTTGGGGTGTGGTGTGGTAGGGGTGTGGGTGAGGGTGGTGATGTGGTAGGACAGGTGGCCAGCAGACACGGGCAAGAGGGCGTGCTGGTAATGGTAGCAGCTGGAATGCGGCGACCTTCCCTCCCCACGTGCTCACACACACACACACACACACTTTATGGCTTATAGTAACCCCAAGAGGACGATGCTTGAAATAAGAATTAACTATTAAAGGTACGCCATTATCTTCAGGTTAGAACATATAAAGGAATATTATACCCCAAATCACCAATTATTTCTTAAGTTAGGATATTCATGGTAAACTTCCTACATCTTTATGACAGGATGATAGTGAAATATGGCCAATAAGTTTCAATATTATGATAATCTGTTCGAGGATAGGCTTTTGTAATAGCGTGTGGAGCCATAGGTGGAGAGTTATAGCGTGTGGAGCCATAGGTGGAGAGTTATAGCGTGTGGAGCCATAGGTGGAGAGTTATAGCGTGTGGAGCCATAGGTGGAGTGTTATAGCGTGTGGAGCCATAGGTGGGGAGTTACGTGGAGATGGAGTGACACTTAAGTTCGTGGAGGTTACCGGGTGGGGGGGTGTTGGGAGGGAGTGGAAGGGTGTGGTGAGGATGTGTAAGTGTGGTCGTGAGCGCAGTAGTGTGGTCGTGAACGCAGTAGTGTGGTCGTGAACGCAGTAATATGATCGTGAACGCAGTAGTGTGGTCGTGAACGCAGTAGTGTGGTCGTGAACGCAATAGTGTGATCGTGAACGCCTTAGGGGCGAGGGAGGGTGTAATGGTGTGGTGTAACAGATAGCTACTACGGGAGCAACAAAGAAGTGGTCTGGTTTCAGTTGCCGCCTGACAGCTAACAGACACGTGCTAGCTACCCCTCACCCTCCCTCTCCTCCATTGCCACCCCTTCCATCCTCCTCCTCCTCCCTCACCCTTTCTCCCTCAACACATGTAGCCTCCCTCAAAACTGGTGGGTTCGGTTTACAGACACACCTCCTGATGGTGTAGGCCTGTTTGGGGATCGTGGCAGCTGTTGTCATCTCGGGGTCGAGGTAAATTAGAGTTGCTGGACTATGTTTTTATCCGCCACTGACCAGCTGATCCCCCTGCCAGACGCCCGCTTTGTTTACATACCGGAGAGCTTAACGTGCAAGTTGTTGCAGTTAGTGACGACTCTGTAGTGCCTCTGATAGTTCTCGTATGTAAAGTTTTAGAAATAAATTGAGTGGATTAGGTTAATGAGGTTCAGGATTAATCGCAATTATTTTTTGTTCCCGACCTGGTAAGTCTCCTGGCCACCTGCCCGGGTTCTGTTCTGTGATTGGTGGAAGTTGTTAGGGGGGAGCACGAGGGAGGGCCGTCATTGGTGAAGACGAGTTGAGGCAGCTGCCCATTGGCTATTCAGGCGAGGTCTTGAGCGCGTGCTGGGCAGGTGTCGCGTGCTAAGTAGTTCAAGTTGCCTGTAGTCGTTTATCAATATATTTAGCTAAAATATGTCGCTGTTTCTGTAAATTTAAATATGTTGTGACAAAAACGATAGTAGTACATGTTATTCAGATTATGTATTGCAATGTAATTTTGTGCGAGTAATTATATACAATTCTAAGTAGTAATTGGTAGTTGGCATCTTATGAGGAGCAGATGTTGGGGACTTGGGGCACAAGTATACGACAAGACGAGCTGAAAATGATCAGTTGTTGATCATCCTTGTCCTGTGTGTGTCGGCCATACGATACGGCCCTCTTTAAGATATGTTTTAACACCAATAACTTAATAATAAAAAAAAAAAGAAACTAAGAAAATGCTGATTTGTCTGTCCGGGTTCGTGATACCGCCCCCTGTCAGGTGAGCTCTTGTTATGTTTTACCAGGGCGAGTGAGTGTTTGCTGTGGAACGGCCAGTGTTTGGATGGTACACACGTTCACAGTGTCGGTTGTAGTGGACACTGGATGGCGGGGAAAAGTGAATTAATCTCAAGGTAAACTTATTGTAGAGTTATGGGGATATTAAGAGATGTGTGCTGTGGGTGAGTCGCAGTAAGAAGCCCGGGAACTCTGTCCATGACGTGGATTGGTTAGGTTAGGATATGTTAGGATAGGTATAGGATAGGTAGTATAAACCAAAGTCAGTGATGAGGCTTATGACGACTAGATTGGTTAAAAATATTACTAATTAATTGTGTTATCCTCGGTAAATGTTTATTTATGTGTGTTTATACTGTGTGAATCATTACTAAATAAATTGTGATCTAATAAAGTGTCTCATTTGACTGGTGGGTAATATGTAATCTAACCTAACCTAATATAAAATCTAACTTAACCTAACCTAATATAAAATCTAACTTAACCTAACCTAAACTAACAAGTGAAACATAATAAAAATAGTTTTGTAAATACACTGTACTTACCACCTGTAGTTCATTTTTGTACACATCTCATTAAGGACAGGTAGGATAACCTTCTCATTACGGTCGTTTAATTAAGTCCTAGAGCCACAGGACCTTGTTTACCATAGATCCTTTTCATCCTTCTCTTATTGACAGGATACCAAAATTCATCCTAGTTGAGTCTTTGTGCAATTTTGACGTCATTGAGTTCACCATCAAGCCAATTGGAATGATGCAAGGGGAAAATCCGCCTCTTTGGTTGGCTGGAAATCATTTAACGTATTGGAATCTTTTAGACTCCGGATTGTGTCGTGACGTTTCTAAAAGGTGTAAACAAATGCCCCTCTCCCTCTCCCCAATTGTGTGTTTATATCATGCAGCCTGGTGGCATGTGTAATACTTAGTCTGTGTAACATGCAATTGTCGCCGACCAAAACCACTGTAGTTTATGGTGTGTCTGTCTGTCCATCGATTACTTACCAGGTGTGTGTGTAATAATAATAATTGACGGTTTATTAAGATAACATAGCAGCCCGGAGGCTGAAAATATACACTGAACAGAGGTGATAGGTTACATATGGTGGTAGCGTAGAGTGAGGGGCGATAAGGTGGAGGTGTATAAATGGAAGTCGGCTAAACAAAGGGGACATTACAAAGGTACTTAAACTATCCAACCAGGAGCGAACTCGTAACAATGGTTTTAAATTAGACAAATTTAGATTTAGGCGCGAAATAGGTAAACATTGGTTTGGAAATACTGTAGAGTAGTGGACGAGTGGAACAAGTTACCAAATATCATTATTAACTCGAATACGCTGGATAGCTTCAAACATAGGTTGGATGGATATATGAGCAATAGGGGTTGGGTGTAAATGGGACTGCCCAGTATGGGCCAATAGGCCCGCTGCAGTTTCCTCCATTCTTATGTTATTATATATGTCCACTCATCACCAATCATGTTCTTGTTGCCTGTGAGTCATCTGTAAATGAAAGATTAGTGAGTGTTAATTTATTTTTCTGAAGACTGTTGTGCTGTTATTTTAGGGGATATGATAGTAAATGTTGTCTATTTCACTACTTTTTATATCAGCAGGATGTTCACAGGTGTGTTTGTCTATTTTAAAGTAAAAGGTTAGCCATTGATGCAACCTACGACAACACAAGCCTCGAGTGGTTATGGGGTGAGGTGGAGTGGCTAGGGTGGTTCTCGTATTTTTTTTATCGCGCTGGTGTTTTGTGCGTGAAAATTAACTTAGCTGTAAAGATTCCGTCAAACTATTTTTACTTAAGGCTTTTGCGACCTTTGAATACCTGACATTTGTTTCTTGATATTATTAATGTGAGTGTGACAAGGCCATTTTCCTATTTACCCCATGAATGACTGAAACCATTGCAGTTGTTTGAAGCTATACAGACAAGTTGGAAATATTGAGTGGGTCAGTATTTATGGAGGTGGAGACGTGTAGAAGTGTGTTTGCGGTTACGTGGTTTGTGAAGATGTGTGTGAGGGGTGACAGCCGTTATCAGCCGTTGTGGTGGTGTGGGTAGCAGGGAGACACCCGTACTCAGGCACGCGCCATGTCTCCTCTGTCTCATTTACAGTGACGGGCATAAATTCTTTTGTACTGTTGTTCAAGACAAAATTGTAGGTTTGGTCTGTTTTCTGTAACAGATTATTATGGTGTGGTTATATAAAGGCAATGATCTCTAGAACAGCTGTTAGTAGTGTTTGTGTGGATAGTGTTGTGGCGCGTCGGGGGTGGGGGGGACCTGTCACCCGGTAGTCATCACTCAGTAGAAGTTGGGGTGAGAGGGGAGGCTCCTCGTGAGGTCACCAAGGGTCGCCCATCCCAGTCCTACGCCCTATTCCGTGTTCTTATTGTGTGGGAGTATTGTGTACTACATGTGTTTCTCTTAATCAAGTCTACGGACCATTGTTTGTTGTCGCCACCCTCTTCTCGCTACTTGGTCGAGGACTCTAGGATGGCGCCGTTTGGCAGCAAGACACCGGCCATTAGGTAGAATATACCTTGGCTTGATCTGAAAGTGCGGTGTCATCAACCTCATTAACGCAAAACCTTCAGACGTTTTTTTCCCGACAGCTTTCATCCATCAGCTCTATCGGCTGTAGATTAGGGGTGAAAAAGAGGGGCCCGTTCCTGATAGAAATAGTGTGGGTACAGCACACTGTATACCATGCCTTCGATATACAAGGAGGCAGCGTGACCGGTACTGCACTCGATCACTTTCACTTCACAAAGTTGTAAATTCAGGTACCCATTTATAGACAGGTACCCCAGGAATAGGAGGCGAGTGCTGTATCCACTGGTCTATTCGGGCAGATTGGAAGTTTCATTCAAATCGTTTCACGGCATCACAAGGTGCCGAGTTTTGAGGAAATATAATTACCGATTACTGAATATTTTCATACCGTATTATGTACTTTTTGTAAGGAAAATATATAAATGTTTTTATGTAAGTAAACAAAAATTGTTTTGGCGTAGCAATAGTTGCCAATTGTTAGTTTTCAATACCGAATTACCCGAAATTTGGTATTAAAAACCCGGTTTGATATTTAACAAAATAATTTTGCATTCTGGCATCACTTAGCATAAGTTCTTAGTACCTTGCGTGTATGAGTTTATAAATTATAGTAATTACATTAACTTACGGATGACTTTTTGTGATAAAATAAAGGTATTGTGCTGCTTATTAAGTGATGCTATGACTGTATGTTTACTAACTTTTATCCATATTTTGTTAGTTGTTGCTGTGTTAGGAAATTTGGCATTGAAACGCTCAATTTGGTAATTAACCTCAACGAATTTGGCAATAGTGCAATCATGAGACTTGGCCAATTTTACATGGATCAGGGACTTGCTCCTCCTTGTCAGCCATGTTCCTGCCTCTTAGTGCACAATAATACGCCTACAGCAGTGTATCATTGGGTCTCCGGCGTCCATCTTGCTTGTTGTGAACAGTGATGGTGCCAAAATAAAAAGCGTGGCGTCTGTTTGTGTGATGGTAGTTCTTACTTTCTTTTATACTGAAATGTGAATGCTGGTAATGAGTTGTCAGTTGAAACTTGCCGGACAAATAGCGCTTGTGATATCGCCTGTTTCTGTATATTAGCTTTTCCCTTGGGTCTGTGTTTACTGATGTAGGCGCTGAAAGGCAAGGTTGTGGGTCATTGGGATCTTTCTCATCGTCCTCAAGTGGGGTAGAAGCATATTGACAGTTGACCTGCTGTATATCAGGTTGGAGGATACAAATGTGTGGTTTTAACGAAGAACCAATGCAATAATTGGTCCTGAAACAAATATCTGGAAAAATATTGCTTTGAAATAGTGTGCCCGATTTACCCACTTTTCAACATCCCTCCACAAGTGCTCAATGTTTTGCATATGCACTTGAACATCTTGAGGATTCAGAAAGTTTTAAGAATGATTCACCACATAATGCATATAGCCTTGACATCAACGTCAGATACACTCCCCAATCATCACTATATTGATAATGGAGCTAGAACGGATGTATTTAAGCAGAGTAGTGAATAAAGGTTTCACTGTCATGCTTGTGATTTAATGGTTCCACAAGCAGCACTACAAACAGTTTTTGGATTTGTGCTCAATTCCACCCAAAACCCAAATTTGGCTCCGTAACTTTCCCCTTTCATATTTGCATTGGCCAAAAAAGCGACTCGTCAACCTCCACGAAGACACCTTCACATCTGATAGGTTTCTAATTGTCAAACCAAAATTCCGTAACTTCGAAACAGAAGCTACGCCAATCAACGATCACATGCCTTGGAAAATTTCAAACACTTGAAAATAGTTTCCTGGTTCCACTTTTTCTGGAGCCAGTGATTCACAAAAAGGACAAGTTTCCAGGGTTCAAAATGATACATCTCCAAAAAACTGCCTTTGTAATTGGTAATGGTAAAGTTACACTTTTTTTTGGCTTTTGGTTTTGGTGATAACTTTGGATCATCCACAATAGCACTGATGCCCATCCTCTCTAAAGTGGCATGGTAATTCACGATTAGGGCACTGAACAGACAAAGGCAATAGTTTCTTAATTATTTTGGTGATACAGTATTTAGTGATGACTGACCAGAAATCTACATTACAACCAGCACACACGTCCATCTTGGAAATAATTCACATTTACCCGCATGCCCCACCCAGAAAGGTGTTTTAGAATTGTCTTAATTATTGAATAGATTTTTTGAATTGTGTATATACTGTACTGTCCTGTAATACATATTTTGTGTGTGACTTGATGCTGCTAGGTAGGCTGCAGTTATTTAGTTGACACCATAATATCACTAGTCTGTTTAATCTATGCCATGGCTAACAGATTGTGTTTGTTTCAGCTCCCCGGTGAAGGTAGATCGTGGGTACTGTGGTAAGGGCCCCCCAGGACGAGGTTTAGGTCCTGCTATCACCAAGTCTTACAGTGTTGAGAGCTCGGCGCCCCCCGTGCCTCCACACCACCTCCACCAAGCACACCATCACCACCACCACCACAATGGCAGTCACAGTGCCCGTCGTTCACAGGTACAGTATATTATGTTCACCTGAGTTACCTAGAACACTGCTCCAGGTATTCTGAAAATATGTATATACCTGTGTTATTGTTTCTGAATTAGTGAAATAAAATAATATTCTTCCCTTTCTTTACTGTGTAGTTGTAAGTTGAGAGAACTTCATTTTCCATACGTAAAGTTAGGCTGCATTACTGGTCACGGCAAAAGAACCCGACAGGTTTTTTGGGGCTATTTTGCCTGTCCGTTGTTTATGTAATAGAAGTACTGAAATGATACAATAGTATTTACAGCTCCTCCCCGACTTACGACCTACTCAACTTACGACCACCTGGACATACGACCGCCTTAGTCGTACCAAAATTTTGTCAAATTAAGTATTTTCGAGTTCCAACGTCAGTGATTGCGCTGTGTACTGACAAAATTTTCGTTTGTAATTCACTTTAAAATGGCTGGCAAGCTTAAAAGTGAGAGTTTTGTGGTGCTGAGAAGAAAGAGACACCCATTTTAGATTTTCTATGTACAGTGTATTATTTAAGCATTTTCGACTTACGACCTGGATTTGGGTCCCTAACCCCGTCGTAAGTCGGGGTGGAGCTGTATTGGAATATGCCCCCAAAAAGCTATGATTATAATTTTGGAAAAAAAAAATAATTGGTTACATTAGGGACGAGCAAAATAGCCCAAAACAGCCTGTCAGCTATTGCAGTGACCAATAATTTAGCCTGTCAGGCTATTTTGCCTTTTACCATGACCAGTAATTTAGCCACTGCCAATAATTAAAATATAGACAAGTGTTTTTAATTATTATATCACCATTTATAAGCCTACTAGCCATTCAGGTAGTTGGTCTATTCTTTGTTATGGCTCACTATGTTTGGTAGGGTCACACTGGATAACACTATTTTCACATTTGTCCTGAGCTAGGGATTAAACCCAGGTGATGGTAGTGACAGATAATCACATTTCTGCTGTACCACCAACATTTATATACTTACTGTATATTGAAGGTTGACCACATTATATGCCAGTCCTTGGTGTCATGATATGGCCAGATTAACAGTGCGACGTACTGATGGTTGTTATGGTAGTTGCAGCAAGCTGTGTCGCAGAGTAGCGGTGTTGGTGTGGGCAGTCGGCGGCAGCCACGGGGGTCTACAGCTGATGACAGTGGCAACCGCAATAGTCGCTGGCGAGGCAGTGGTGCCCCAGGCAATGTCCAGGGATATGAACTGTCTCAAGACTTCGCTGATATGCGACTTGAGATGCTGGAACGCAGGTTTGTGTTTATTTATCTCATCATAATTTTATACTTTGTTTCTTTTTCAGTGTGAGCATCAGTAGGCAGTACAGTCGTGTTAAAGTTTCTAATGAATTATTGATAAGTTTTGGCCACAAAATACGGTAATGTTAATACCGTGCCACATAATGAGTTTTTGGTAGTACCAAATGCTATAGGTGACTTGGGCCATTCCTTGATATTACTGAACTGATATTTAGGTGGCAGAATTACTGTACAGTATACTGTATATATTTTTGGTATTTGATATTCAAGCTAGGAGACTCATCTGTGAGGCTCAAGTGTTTTAAGGTAATGTATCTAATATTTTTGTTATACTTGTAGGTATGGAGGTGTGGTAGCCAGGCGTGCTGCCGTCACCATCCAGCGAGCATACCGTCGTTATGCCATGTATAAGAAGTTCCGCTCCATCACAGCCACAGCCAAGGCCCAGGAGAAGCGACTGTCCCGCAGGTTTACTGTGGATGTTCCTGAATGGACTGACCCTGCAGGTCAACAGTATAATGATGCTGAACATCTAATTCGATCTGAGTTTGACCAACTACAAAGAAATCTTAATGCAACAGGTATGTAAGAATTTAAAATTGACTGAAAGGCTTTGTAACATAATTTGTTTGGAATGTCCTTAGAACTTTCCCCTTTTATTTCTTTATGCCTTAATTTTTTTGAGATTTTTGTAGATTAATACATGTATAATTAATAAGAGTATTATGATCACAATTGTATGTCAGTTTTATCTTTGTAATATACTGAATAGGCTAAAAAGGTTAATTTGTACTTGTACTATGGCCCATAATGTACAGTATTTACATATATAGTGTAGCTTCTTTATTTTTTATACAATATTCTTTAATTTTGGTTGTTGTTTATAGTTAATGTTACTTTTGCAGTGTATGGCGAAGGCAGGCGGCCAGCAAGGTCCTTGTCCATGCGTGACACCCCACGCACAACAACCCCTATCACAGCTACTTCCACCATAAGACAACAGCAAGACCCATATGACCTACATGATACCCTTGCTTCAATGAATGACAGTTCACTTTATTGTCATGTGTCGGCCCAGTCTCCCCTTACCCCAACATCCACCTTAACACCAGCTCCTACTCATGTTAGGAATGGTTCTGGAGATTATCAGGGGCAACAAAATGACCGAGACTTGAAGTACATCTCTTCAGAGGACAGTGGCCTTGTAAGTTTAACAGAATATTGACAACTGTATGTACACTTGCTGGGCTGCAGCCTTCTTCATTATTTTGAAAATGGAACACTATTTTTTCTTCAAACTACAAATTTTTGTCCAAAAATTTTCTTACATAACATTAAAATTATTTTTTTCTTGAGTTTTGCAAGTGTAAAGTTATTTTTGTACTGTGTTATATAAAGTAAAATAGTTCAATGCACCATTACATCTTCCCCTCAGCTAGCATATGATTTATTCAAACTGTGTTGTTTTGCTCACAGACTAACATTCTTTACTTCCTGTCACCATCTCTGTTTATTTTCATCTCTTTACTTTTATTCACATCCACTATAAACCTCCCACTACTGCATTATTCTACATAATTGGACAGTTTTTCAGTTGGTGGTGTTGTATAAAAACCAATAAATGGCATTTTGCAATCTGAATTAATGGTTGTAAAACATGAACTGAGAAATACAGCAACAAATGATCTAACAGAAATACCTTTTGAGTTCAAGCATTTACTGTATTAAGTTCATGCTTTATAACTGTCAATTCAAATTACAGAATGCCATTTTTGGCCTTCGTACATTACCACCAAGTGAAAAACTGCCCAGTCATGCAGAAAAATTCTGTAGCTACTCTACTAAATACATATTGTACACCAGTACTTCCAAATTCACTCAAACATCTGTAACTTATCTTTTGAAATGCCTCTTATTAGTGTCCATTAGTGTTGGGCCCTCTTGCTTCCATCTATCTCACTGCATCAGTCATGAACTTACTGAACAACATCCTACTTTCACTGGGAATTAATTCTTCATCATACATCCTTAGTGCTTCCCACATAACTCTTCTGTCAACTCTTATAACATATCCAGATTCTTAAATGTTGGACATAGTTGATAACCAGAGAGTAAATGGAATTGTTTTATTATGTCATGAAAAATAAACTTGCTATCTAATTTATTTATTCATTTGTCACCATCATCATCATTTGTATAGTATAATATATATATATATTTTTTTGATACAGGGTAGTCATGATAGCTCATCCTTGAATCGCATCACCGTGAGTGGACAAAGACGTATCCGTGGCCCAGGAGGCAAGAAAATTCCACCTGAAGTACCGCGTCGCACATCTTCTATTAAATCCAGTGAGAGCAGTGGAAGTAATGACAGGTGAGTGACTGAGACTTTGGTACTACAGTATAACTCTTAAGGCCACAACAGTCCTTTATTTAACCTGGGAAATTTTGTTCACCAGTACAAGCACATACATAATATTACACACCTGGGCCTTCTGAGTGTAGACTGGTAGGTATGTTATATTATTTTTCAGTTGTTCAGGGTACAAGTTAAGGAAATTGAGAGGGATTTATGGGTTCTGTGGATTATATGACTGTCTGTAGTATCTCGGTCATGTAAGAAATCTCACATTCATCACCTGGGCTTCAGTGTGCCAAGATTCTGAAAGGTGTGCAATCTCTTAATTCTAGTCATTAGTATCCTTGTTTGATGTGACTCCTATTACTTCATTTTATTTGTTTTTAATTATTGGTTTTTTGTGTAATGGGTCACCTTCTACAACTTTATAAGAGGAAGGATTTTTTTTCTCTTTTGAGGGGTTAGGTTAGGGGAAAATTGTAACTTATTGGTGAAAGGGTTAAAGATGATGGCTTAATAAAATGGTAATGTTGGCTTTTGTTTTATTACTGCGACATAAAAGATCATACGATAACAAAAGTTTTCTTGTCTCAGTTTACACATGTTTACCCATGTGTTGTCAGTACAGTGTATTAATTTTCAGTTATGGACAATGTACAATATATTGTACTTAACAAAATTCTGCTGACTTATCTTGCCTTAAGCAAGAAGTGTGCTCTTGATAATAGGAGTGTATATTTATTTAATAAAAATGCACTTGTGGATAAAAGTATTTATAAACACGTCTGTTTGGTACAGTGTTACAACCCTATCAACGGCGGCAAACCACAGACTGCAGTGCCCTCCCCCATCCCTAACACCACCATCTTCAACCCCTTCATCACTTACATCTGAGGGAGGTCACAGTGACAGAGGACCACTCACAAGGTTGGACCTGTTTCTAATATATATATATATATATATATATATATATATATATATATATATATATATATATATATATATATATATATATATATATATATATATATATATATATATATATATATATATATATATATAGATAGATAGATAGATAGATAGATAGATAGATAGATAGATAGATATCACTGTAATTATAAAGTGAAGAACTTTGTTATACAATACAGTTCAGTACTTGTAAATGTTTATAATTAAGAAAAATGAAAGCTTTTCATCACTAATATACACTTTTTGATATTCATTGATATCTAGATTCCATTATACAGCAGATGGAAAGTTATAAAATTAATAATTTAATACAGGTTATTATAACAATATTTTTTCTTCATGAATTAGGTCTGTGGACAATGGGTCCCTGTCCAGCGTCCAGTCCTCTGGGTCAGACTCCTCGCTCTCGCAGTCTACCTCAGATCGGGCCACGCCTCTGTCTACCCACGACCAAGTGGATAATTCAGACTATCATCCCACTTCCCCAATATGGAAACGCAAACATCAAGTAAGTCAACACAGCAATGGCAAGCTGTCACATACAGGTATATTTTATTTACCTAAATATGGATGTCTTATATCTTAAATTTGTAATGTTATCTGGAAGACTTTTATAATTTTAAGCTTTGTAAACTGCAAATACTTCGTCTTTCTGCATTCTGTTAGTATTTTGTTTAATTTGTTGCTATTTATAAAATGTCTGGTAATCAGGACAAAATAAATACAGTAATGAGTATTCTTATCTATCTTTAAAATGCATCTCTTTAGTAAATAGGTCTGAGTCATATGCATCATCTGTAGTTAGTCCTTTTTTGCATCCACTTTTAGTTAAATAGTTTTTCTTCGTATTAAAGAATGCCATTTTTAGATTCTTAGAAATTAAACTCACAGTGAATATAGATTTTTCCCTCCAGCTTCATTGAGTGTCTGAGTTTTCCTCTGAGGCTCCATAGATTGTAAGTATGTGTAATTGGTTTCACAAAAATTAAAAAAAGCTTGAAACTTCCACCAGCAGATGAGCACAAGTGACGTCATCTGCGACGATAAGAGGTTGAGCCAGATCAGCGAAAACTCAGAAGATTCCCTGCAGTCCCATTCCTCTGAGGGAATGACCTATTCCCAAACCATCCCCTCACAGATCCCACACTCGGCACGCTACGCCCATGCCCACTACACCCACACTTCTCACTTGCCCAAGGTAGAGTAGACGATCAGTTTTGTCAGTAATGCATAAGGATACAATGACACAGTTTCCCACATTTTGTTTTTTTATGAAAGTTACGACATTATCAGAATAATATGCGTAATGCAGTTGAATGGTTTTCCTTGCATAAATATATTTATATAGCCCAATGGTTACAGCACAGTTCAGTACAATTTTAAAAACATGGAAAGAGCATAAGATATGAATTATATAAGTTATATATCTACAGGTAGTTCTGCTATAATGCGATAATTGTGTTTTTGTAAAATATCGTGTTATAGAAAATCGCGTAAAAGAAATAACAGGGCTTATGGAGAAAATAGGGTTAGGTGCAGATTACTCGAAATCGAAAAAATTTAGTAGTCGGCCTAACACAAAGGATAGCACAGTCTAAATAAATGTTACATTCATATCTAATAATGAAATCATACAGTAAATGTAACACTTTACCTTGAAAAAATATGAATGTAACTTGATGGGGGAGAAGGGTGATTTTGAGGTTGATAACATCGAGCTTCTCTTCAAGTGTTATATCCTTTCTTTTACGATCATCACCGGGAATTCTATCACCAGAACGCTTCTTGGAGATATTCTTCTTTACCATATTCACAGTTAATACCACAAAATTGGAGAAATAGTAAGCAAAAATCGCGTTATACAAATATCGTTCCTAATTCATAAATCGCGTTAGAGCAAATTCGCGTTATCAAAACACGCGTTATAGCAGAACTCGCTGTACTGTATTTCATACAACTGTATATCAAATTATATACACTTAAACATTAATCTTGAGGAATCTCTGTAGTCTATTTCAAATAATATTTCATAAAGTGGTTACCGTATATACTCGTCTATAACCCCCCCCCCCTCGTTTATAGGTCGACCCTGATTTTTTGACCAAGAAATAGTTGATTTACGATATTCCTCATTTATAGTTCGACCCATGTTTTTGAGGGTAATGGAACAACAAAACCTTCAGTAAAAACGCTCTACGTCCTATAAACTGAGGCTCGCCGTGCCTGAAACACGAGTGCCGAAAGCAAATTGTTTACCATTTATTATTACGACACTTTACACTGAAACGCGGGTAGTTTCAACAAAAATATTGTATATTTCCATTCAAGTATTTATTCAAGTCAATTAGGAGGGAATATTATTGCAATACAACAGTTTTTTAACTAAACCATTCGAAAAGTTATTACGGTAACATCTTTTGAACGAAAGAAAGCGAAAGTCATTGTTTTCGTCACAATTTTATCCCACTTTCCACTGTAATACGTACGTAATTTCAGCAAAAATATTACATTTCCGTGAATGTATTATATCAAGCACAATATGAATAGAATATCATTGTAATACAACAGAATTTTAACCGAAAACTATTAAAAAAAAGAGTAACATCTCAAGAACATCGGAAGCTTAGGTAAAGTCTTTTGTTTTCGTCATGTATTTTATTCTATTTTACATTGAAATACATCACGTTTCAGCAAAATTACTATCTATTTCCGAGAATATATTCATTAGGGCGCAGTTTAGGTAAAATATACGTGTGATGTAATAGTTTTTTAACTGAAAACGATTCGAAAAACACGTACCCTCTAGCCCTGTTCAAGGAGAGGACTGGGAGAAGATGTTTGGTGCTGCAGATGATGATAAGGAAAATGATTTTGATGGATTTTAATGAAAATATTCAGAAATATGGTATCGTAGTATTTATTCAAGTCAATTAGGATAGAATATTATTGTAATACAACAGTTTTTTAACTGAAAACCATTCGAAAAGCGATTACGGTAACATCTTTTGAACGAAAAAGCGAAAGTCATTGTTTTCGTCACGATTTTATCTCGCTTTTCACTGTAATACCTACGTCATTTCAACAAAAATATTACATTTCCGTGAATGCATCATATCAAGCACAGTATGAATAGAATACCATTGTAATATAACTATATTTTAACCAAAAACTATTAAAAAAACGAGTAACTTCTCTTGAACATCGGAAGGTTAAGTAAAGTCTTTTGTTATCGTCATGTATTTTATCCTATTTTACATTAAAATATATCACGTTTCAGCAAAACTACTATTTATTTCCGAGAATATATTCATTCAGGCACAGTTAAGGTAAAATATACATGTGATGTAACAGTTTTTTAACTGAAAACGATTCGAAAAACACGTGTACCGTCTAGCTGATACAGCTGGTGTTGCGTGATGCATCATGCGTCGTTGTAAACAATAGGAGGTTGAAGTAGATTACCGGGTATTATATTAAGTGTGAAATATCGAAAAGGTTTTTATTACCAGTATTTTTTGAAGATCAAAGAGAACTGTGGTACCGTGTATGATAAGTTAGCCTGTGCTAAGAACTTCAACATAGACTACTAAAAGCACGTTGTAAGGTAATTTAGCCTATTGTAAGTTGGTGAGATTCATTTGCTGAAGGAACTGCACAACTTTTCATTACTAATTGGTACATATTTTACGTTTCCATTGTTTACTGGCAGTAAATGGTAAATATTTTTCATGTCTGAAGCTAAAAGTTGCTCCTCGCCCTTCCCATCATGCACGGGTTCAACCTAACGAAACTAGTTCGCATGTATAGGACGACCCCCAATTGTTTGCCTAAAAATTTGGTCTTCAAAACTCGAACTATACACGAGTATATACGGTATATATATATATATATATATATATATATATATATAATTGGTTAAAAGTAAGGAATCTTTCAGTCTCTCGAGTCTCAAATATATAAGTTGAAAAATTGGTTTATGGAACAGCAAATAGCATTTGGTGCATAAAAAAATATTGCACATTTCTATTTGTACACTTTTACCTACATAGAGAGAGTGGTTAAGGTAGAATGCTGCTCAAATGTACTGATGCAGTGCATGAAAAACATTTGCCTTACACTGCATGTTGGTTTGTCTATTCCATAAGAAAAGCACGTTAGTGACTTCTGTTACTTGTCAACATTAAGTAACAAGAATGGAAAGAAAGAAGAATACACCAATTCCCCCATTAACGTCTTTGTCAGTTTCCTGAAAGCCACGACTTTAAGTGAAACGACATTAATTGAAAACGATTTTACCTTAACCATAATGCTATAAATAGGGGTTATGTTCCTTGGGTACATTTCTGGTCAAAAATTTCTCTCAACTTGCAAGAAATGTTTCACTTTCATTACTATCACCGTCTTCTTGTTTCAAATAAACTTAGAGCTTTTGCCTGTATGGGAAGCAACAAACCTGGAAAGTGTTGTTGAATTTGATCCTTGATCCACATGTTCAGCATTCTTTCCATATTTATCATAATGCCACTTGTGTTATGAGTTTACTTTGCAGCAGATAATGGAGTAATACTTTTAGCACATGATTTAAATTTTTTTACATTCCACAAATTGTTCTTACCTACAGTTGTAGGTTGCATATTGACAGCTCGCTGTCCTTCAAATCTCTATACCACATCTAGTTTAACTTCTAATGTAACTCTTTTCCTCATTCTGTGACCACAAGCTGTAGTGGTGCACAATGCACATTTAGCATTCATTGTTCTCAGGCTCAAATAAATTTATAATTGGATTTTAAGTGAATGTTGGAAGAGCATCAAGCAACCACCGAATAATAACAAACAAATACGGCGCCCACACTGATCACTTACACAGCCAGCTGTTATCACAATCAGGCGCTGAGCACCTTCGTACCGAATTTTTAAAATTGTCATACATTTATCATTTTCATACATATTTTTTTTTCAATGACTTTATAATGAAATGGCATGTCTGAAATGATGTTAATGGGGGAATTGGTGTATTCTCATTATAGTGTACGTACTGTACAATACGGATATTCCTTCGTTAACACTACAGTATAAAGTATCGTGGCAAGTGGAATTAATTATCCTTTAGGAAATGTTGTGTTTGAGAGAGAGAGAGAGAGAGTGTGTGTGTAACAAATAAGAATGTTTTATGTGTTTGGTACAATACTTTATGTATGTACAGTATAAAGTAAATCAATGTATTCATGCAAATAATCAAAGCTCAAAATTCCAAAGTAACATCTTCACAGTCTCGGATACAGTGTGTGCCAAGATTCGAGCACTAGTTTGTGTCTAATCGCTCCATGTGTTGTTTTCACCCAACTGCTGCTGGATGAGGTGTGGTGGCATTTATTTTTATATACTACATTATTTTATTTATTATTAACTACAGAATTTTCTAGTTGCGTATGTGTAGTCTAGCTGTGTGTGTAGTTGTTGTTGCAGTGTGGACAGCTGGCTGTGGGTTTTTGACAATCTTTTAGAATTCAGCATGTGAACAGCTGTCTTGTCATATTTCTCTCATTTAAATCAACTCGACTACAGTACTGTACAGTACTTCAATTTTCAACTCTTAACAAAATAGCTTCCTTTGGTTTCTAGTCACTTGATGTTCACTTTATCTTTATGGTTGGAAGGAGTGACACTGGTAAATCATGAAAGAACAGCAAAGATTACCAAGATGTACAGTGACTGCGCTATGACCAATTGCTGTAGTGGGGAGTTTGGGGCTGCAAACAAATTTTTTCAAGGATAAATCCAGAACATGTATGTCTATTGATTGTTTTAAACTTGAAATGGATCATGCTTTGTGAAAAGTGTGACCTAGTGTAAACTTTAAATTGTGTTGTGTAAATGTGTGTTAACCAAGGAATACCTGTACACAGAAGAGTAATGGGGGAAGGTTGAATAGATAGCCATCATTAAAAATTGGAGATAAAGATAAGGCAAATTTTTTATAATCCAAAAGTTAGAAACTGAACATAGAGTAGTACAGTACAGGCAGTGTTGAGAAGCTCATTAGAGACGAACCATTTGACTGATCTACCACCGGAATGTTTGTAGAATAGTACTGTACTCTTTAAGTTGAGAGGCTTGAGGTAAACACTGCTTGGCCTTTTTGTATTATTGGCTATTAAACACTTTGTACTTGGATAAGATCTGAGAAAATGCAGTATGAAGTGAATCCTCTCCAGGGAAATACTGTGAATAACATATTGAGGCTACTCCTAACTTAATTTTATGACTTCCCTGTCCAGTAGTTAGGAGTTAATGGATTCACCCTGGGTGCTCATAACTAATGCTCCAGTTGTTTGCTGACTAAGCTAACTTGTGGCTTGACTATTGAACTTTTATAGAGAAATTGTAGCTAAGCAAATGCAGAGCTAACAAGATTTAACAGACACCGTCAATGTTCACAGTCCATGGACATGTATAGAGCAATAAGGCTTGTTCAGTATCATTCAAAACAGATATCCCCTGAAATGCTCCCTTTTCAACATTTGTCACCATCTACCCTCGCTGAAAATTTTTCAAAATGTCTAAACCTAGTTGTGTATACAGTATAAATTTATATTATTTATTTTCTGATTATGTAGCATTCCATGTATTTCAATTTTAAAATATCCTATACTGTATATGTTTATAAACTGCTGTACAGTATCTGTTTTTACTGTAATTGTTACTCTTCAGTAGCTTGTAAAGTCTTCTGATCGTCCATTGAAGAATTTGCTTAATTTTAATCTTTGTCTTTTCTTAAAAGTTTATAGATATCACACAGTAATTAATTATAGAAACTCCAGCATGTATGCTCATAGTATTTTTTCTCACAGGTACCAGAAGTTGTAAGAAAGAGACAGTACCGGGTTGGTCTCAATCTGTTTAACAAAAAGCCAGAACGAGGTGTGACATATCTTATAGGTCGTGGATTCCTTGAAAATTCTCCACAAGCTGTGGCTAAATTTCTTCTAACTCGGAAGGGTCTGAGTAAACAGATGATTGGAGAATATCTTGGGAACCTTCAGAACAACTTCAATATGGCTGTTCTTGAGTAAGTATAGAGGTTCACCTTACTTACATATTAATGTAAGTACAGTACAGTTCTGTATACATTGTGTCATCTAAGTGTACAGTACTGGTACATTATATTTATGCAGGATTTGAATGTTACATTATATTTTTTACAAACATGTACTACTCATTTAATTATACAGTAAATTATCATATATCAATTGATCATAGGAGAAACATGTACAGAAGATGTACATCCAGCTTGAAGGCCATTAATTTTAAATTTTATTTATTTCCAGGTGTTTTGCACATGACATTGACCTGTCTGGTATGCAAGTAGATGTTGCTCTTAGGAAGTTCCAAACACATTTCCGCATGCCCGGGGAAGCGCAAAAGATTGAGCGTCTTATGCAAGTATTTGCTCAACGTTACTGTCAGTGTAATAGGGACATCGTGGCTAAATTAAGAGATCCTGAAACTATATTTGTGTTGGCCTTTGCCATCATCATGCTAAATACAGATCTTCACACTGCATCTATGAAACAAGAAAAAAGAATGAAACTAGAAGATTTTATTAAGAACTTAAGAGGTAAGTCAAATGAAAGCTATTTAGCATTAAGATTTTTTCTGTACATATAGTACACTAGTACTAGCAGTGCTTTTTTTCAGATATGTAGATAGGTACAGTACATACAGTATATAAGTCTGTTTAGAATAAGTACAGTAATATCCCCATTAACCGGATTAATTGGGGCAGAGCAGTTCCGGGATTGAGAAATTTCCAGGTATGGCGACGAATGTTATCATTCCCTTTGTCCTGTAAATAACCATAGGCTTTATCATATGGCCAGCTGTGTTACCACACAACAACAGTGAGACACTGTCCTTTTCTACCTAAAATACTGACACCTGTCTCTCCTCCTTGGATATGTTTGTCCTACTCGGCATTTTATTGTACCACAATCGTTTCGTCTGCATTGAGGACTTGCTCTGGCAAATATCCATTGTCATTAATTAATTTTACAAATTCCTTGGGACACATCTGTGCAGTCACAGATGGATAATTATATTATATTATCGACAGGAATATAAAGCAATTCAAGTCTTCTATCCATATGTTTGGCTTTCTCCATCTTTATTAATACACTTGTCATGCACATACTGGGAGATTTAATAGTAATTGGTGCACAATTAACCACTGCCTGTCTAATTTCCTTTTCACTTTTCTTGATGTAGTGCACTGTAGATTCATTTACTCTGTATGCATGACTACATGCGACATAACTCCTACCATTTCTGAGTTTGTCCAATTCATTAACTTTTTCTACCAAACTTTTAACTTTTCTCCCCCTTTTGATAACTTTTGAAGTCACTAGTGGCAGGTGAAGACTGTGGAGAAGAGAGGGTCCGGAAAATTGATCAGAAACTAATTCGAATGCCCAGAATAGACATTTTTCTTGGAGTTTCTTGTAATGCTGGGTAATGGAGAGTTTCGGGGATCAAAGAATCCGGCTAATGGGGAGAGTACTGCAGCCTCCTCCCCGACTTAGGACAGGGTTAGGGACCCAAATCCAGGCGGTAAGTCGAAAATGCTTAAATAATACATAGAAAATCTAAAATGGGTGTCTTTTTCTTCTTAGCACCACAAAACTCTCACTTTTAAGCTTGCCAGTCATTTTAAAGTGATTTACAAACGAAAATTTTGTCTGTGTACTGACGTGGGACTTGAAAATACATAATATGAAAAATTTTGGTACGAATGAGGCAGGTCGTAAGTGCGGGTGGTCGCAAGTCGAGTAGGGTGTAAGTCGGGGAGGAGCTGTATACCAATATTATTTGCTTGGTTCAAGTTGATTTATATGAATTATTGCATTTCTGTGTTCTTCATTATTCTGTCAATTAATTTGGATTTCTGTAACAGTTGCTAACTGTAATCATTTGTCTGTGGGGGAAGCATCTTCCTCTCAAGCAAGGGTTACCTCATGAATGTGGAGGGGTATGTGTGGTTCATGAAACTGATAATTCTTTAATATTTGCTCATTTGGTGATTGAAAGTCAGTGTGGAGATATTTTACTGTTTCTTAATCATTTTGCCTAAAATCTAAACCAACAGCTTTCATTACCATCTTGTATTGTTATTGTACTATTAATGCTGCCGGTTAGTTACAAGACCATTGGCTAATGGTTAATTAATGGTTATATGTTACTCCAATAAAAAGAAAGGAGTGGGTGCTTTGGCATATAAACATGACAAGTATCTACTGATGCATAAGGGAATGCTTGTCATATGAATTTAACAAATTTAAGCTTTTGAATTTTACAAATCTCTTGTGTTCCTAACAGGTATTGATGACAGTTATGATATTGAACGTGAGATGTTGGAGGGAATGTATCAGCGTATTAAAGCGCAAGAGTTTCGACCAGGTCATGATCACGTTACTCAAGTTCTAAAGGTAATTGTTCAAATGTTGTATTTGACAGTGCTCCAAAAAGTACTATTTGAAGTACTGTATATATGTTTTGCAGTGTATGTAAAACTATATAATTTATTTTTGTAAAGTTTATTACTGTAGTTGCATGTCTAATGTGAAAATGAGGATAAAATTACAATGATTTATCTTTAACAGGTGCAACAGACTATGGTAGGCAAAAAGCCCAATTTGGCTCTACCTCATCGTCGACTTGTATGTTATTGTCGATTGTATGAGATTCCCGATATAACAAAGAAAGAGAGGGTTGGAGTTCACCAGCGAGAAGTCTTCCTTTTCAATGACCTTCTGGTAGTAACCAAGATTTTCTCCAAAAAGAAAAGTTCTGTAACATATACATTTAGGCAGAGCTTCCCCCTTGCTGGTCTTGCTGTTTCCGTCAAGGAAGTGCCACGTATGTACTGTACAGTGTTAGTCTGTTTAAATATCATTTGAATTGGTATAGGAAATGAAATTACTATGTTGAATGTTACCTTTCTCTACCAAAATTTAATAAGAGAAGCTAAAATAACCTACACCTGAATTTAATTATGTAAATTTTATTCCAGATTACCCTTACCTTATGGAAATTCAGCACCGTGTGGACAATAAAGTACTGATAATTTTCAATGCACGCAATGAACATGATCGTACCAAATTTTGTGAGGATTTGAAGGAAAGTGTGTGTGAAATGGATGAGATGGAATCTCTTAGAATTGAAGGGGAGCTGGAGAGACAGAAGGCATCTTTAAGAGCATCAAGACCCAGTTCTACGGCCGAGAACCGTGACTCTGGTGTAGCTGATATGGAATTACTGACTGCCAATGAAAAAAATGGAACTCTTAAAGCTGATTCTACCTTAAAGAGATCAGCTCTTAGCAATTCTCTGTTGGATATGCATGAGGCTGGTAAGTGTAATTTATCTTCTTAGGGAAGTTCCAGGTATGTACAGTATGTATTACTTTTTCCAAGAATTTGCTCACAAGAAAGTTATAGTATAGTAATGATAGCAATGAAGATTCAAATGTAATCAATTTAGTGTAATCACCTCAGAAACCCATAGTTAGCTAGTAATTAGCATTGAAAAAATTTCATTGCAAATTTCCTCGCGTCAATACGACCACTAATACCCCACAATCAATTTGTGGGCCATAGATTCAGGCTCAGCATGCTCAGGATTACAGTTCCTTTATTGAGATTTTGGGCCAAAATGGTAAGCATAATGGCTTAAATTCCAATTCCAAGAGAAAAGTATACAATATTTAAGTCCAAATATTATTAAGCCATAAGGCTTAATTTTATTGTATAACTGCTTAATGTTAAATAAAACTTATTATTTAATGATATTTAAGAAAACTTTACATGTTGGGTATTATCTGCTAGATTTTGATTACAAGTACTGTACTGTACAGTATACAGTAGTACCCCGATTTACGCGGTCAATTGAACCCACAGGGTACCGTGTAAAGTGAACAACAGAACATATGGGATTAATTCCAATAGAGACTGGCCCGACCCCCAAACTCCACTTTTTGACGACACACAACTATGTTGTAGTAAAAATATTATCTTAATTTTATGATGGTATGCACACACAATTAATAATTAAGAGAAATATCAATAATATTAATTTTTTTAACACTTACATTAGTAGAAAAGATGGCTGGGCACACGGGGATGGGGGGTTGGTTCCGAGGCAGAGGGCAGATTATTGGCCCTCACCTGTATCACTTGTATCAATTGTATCACTATCCACCACAGAGGCTTGCAGGGCCTCTTTGTCAAACCCCTCAAAGTCCATATCCTCACTATAATTATCACTATCACTGTGGCGGGTGAAGAACTCGGTAATGTTTTGATGACTGGGTGACCTTGTGCGCATCCTGCACGCGCCGCTTCCCGCATATATGAGTAGATGCACCGCGGAAAGTGAAAGTTCGGTTCTGGCGAGGCACCGCATAAATGAGAAATCGCGGAAAGTGAAACCGCGTAAAGCGGGGTAATACTGTATAGTAAATTCTGGGCAGCATTTAAAAAAAAAAGTTGGGTCTGTTATTTGGGGAATGGTGATCATCTACCACCACTATCTCTCTGATGCCACACTCCCTTCCTGTGACCAACTCCCCTCCCTCCCCCGAAGCTCCCAGTTACCTTCCCATGATCACACTACTGCGGACATAAATGATTATGTTTGGTTTTGACCTTACGATATTTTTATTTATTTATTTGTTTTATTTTTTGCACATTATGTATAAACAATTGTATGTTTAGGTAACGGAGTAAAAGAAATTGAATATAAATATTTACAGCTACTCGAAATTATGAGTTGAAAAATAACCACAACGCAACTTGAAGATTGGCCCAGTAGGGGGAGAAGTAAGGTGATGTAGCGACAGTAATTGGCGACCTGCCAAGTCCACACATACGTCATTAAGTGGGATTTACTTAGGCCTACATTACACGAGTGTAATTGACCTTACGTCAGAATGAGAGGTGCGGCTAGTCCACCTGGTTTGAAGTATTAATGTGGGGTATCGTAATTTTTAATTTGGGAATAAGCAGGGTATGCTTTACAAACATCGAATAAGGGTGTTAAAATATCTGTTGCAGATAAGCAGGGTTGCGATTGAGGAGTTGTATATAAGCAGTTCCACTACCAAAGAATTTGAGTCGCCTTCATATTGTTCTTGTCAATTAATTTTGGTGTTTATGATTTTTATTGAGTTATAGGTAAACAGTGGTGAAAGGGACACACTTGGTTATGTTTTCTGATAATCAATCCCCTTCCTTAACAAAGGTTTAGTAGCTTTAGCTCTTGACATGGCCATAAAACGATGATGTGATTCTAAGTGAAAGTAAGAATGTATGCGGCTGGTGTGATAAGTGTGATGTTGCATTGCAATAAAGCATGGGCAGTTAAAAAAGAATAACATAAGTAAACCTAAGTGACCTGTCATGAGAATGGTGAGGTGGATGTGTAATGTGACACTAAAAGATAGGAGGCCCTATTAAGAAGTAAGAGGGCAGCTGGGTATTGGTGAAGTCCTGCAAAGAGGTAGGCCGAGATTGTTTGGGCATTTGGAGAGAATGGATGAGACCCATTGGGTCAAGTGGTGGATGAGCCTAAATGTGGAGGGAAGGAGAGCCAGTTGTAGGCCAAGAATGACATGGGGAGAGGTTGTAAGAAATGACGAGAGACACTACAAGAGACCTTGCAGCATGGAGAACTGCCATCAGGTAACTGTGGCTAACCCACATAAGTGTGGAAAATGGCCATAAAATGATGATGATTATCCTAGGGAATGTGCTGGTTTGGAATAAATTGTTTTGCAGAACGTTGTTGTATCTTTTTGAGTGAAAGATACGTTGTTAAGAGATTGGACATGGAAGATCAAGGAATATGCATACACTATTTTGAAAGGAGTTCAGTAGTATTTGATGAGGGATGCTATGCCTGCCTCCTTGAAGCTCTACCAACCCTTAAGCGGTCATTGCAGCTTGGAGTCAGAGCAGAAATGCTTCAGCAATTTGGAGTGATGGGCATGTATCAAATTTTTTATTCCCACAACTAGACATGCTGAAGATGAGTGGAAGGATAGTAGTATGCCTGTACAATGGAAGGAAGTTATGTTAATATTTTGAGTGTTGGAACCCTTGACATTGGCCTTGGTTGATGTGATTAGAGATACCTTAACATACAACAAAATTCTTTTGAGTGTTGGAATTAGGGTGTGGGATGTGGATGTAATTAAATTAAAATGTTGACCAGAATATACTGCAGGTTATAATATCATTAATTCATAAGGTTTATTTCATAACAATTCATACCAGTAACTGTTTAGTACACTAGCCTTATGTTCTAAATTAAGTAGTGTAAGTTTTGGTTCCCAAAGCACTTGTACTGCTCACCCCCTCACCAGGGGCCACACTGCCACTGCACCCACCCACTGTAATTATTGTATTTTGCATTACCATCACAGCAGTAAATTTTGTGAAAAAGTAGATACTGCATTTGCACAGTTGTAACACAGTTGCACAGCTTTGTATATTGATTTACTTTGTTTTTCCTAATTTATTCTTAACTGAACCCATTTGCTGTACATTAAAAAAAAAAATATCCCTGCAAAAGTGTTTCATGAAATTTGGTTTTTAACACATTGATTTACCTACCCTGAGTGACTTCATTAATTCTTTAAAATTAGTTGTGCAATAAAGTTAAAAGATTGTTGACATTAAATGTAAATCAATTGGGTTTAAATGATTTAAGTGAATTCTGAGGTGGTGAAAGTGGTGGTGTGGTTCACAGAAGGTGTTGGGCAGACATTGCGTCGGGGCAGTGTGGGCTCCCTCGATTCTGGCATGTCTGTCTCCTTCCAGTCCACTAGTGCCTCCAATGAAACTTCTCCTGCAAGTGGGCCTCCTGGGGGTGTTCATCAACTCCTCATACCCAGCACCTCCCATGGAGACCTCCATCAACACCATCTACAACGGCGTACAATGACCTCCAATTCTTCCTTCCTTGGTCAACTGTTTCGTCCACGCAGAGTCTCACGCACTGAGCTAAATACGGCTGGAGTGGAGGTGTGACAGTAATGTAATCAACCTCAGTTTTCATCTTCCACACAGGGAATAGATGATCTTGGGCAAAGTCAGGTTGTATCTAGCCATATTCTAGTCTTTCAAGTGTACACACAAGCATTCCAAATGGATCAGAGTGAAGATGAAGCTGCCCAGACCATCTGTTCTGTAACTTGCCCTGCGTACCTCATACCATGTATGTGTGCAAAGGCATTGGTACTTATGTAAGTAGTAGAAAAGGTAAAACCAAACAAATTATACAGTGCCATTTAGTCAGATGTAGTCACACATATATATCCTTGTGTAAAATATGATGTATATAAGTCATGTTGAATTAATAATCTGTGTAATATATACCTAATCCCACAGTTAATAAATATAACCCAGAAATGAGACTTCCGTTGTCTCCAGGCATTTTAGCATAGCATCTGCTAGTCTAAAGATACAGTATCAGGATTTCAAGAGATATCCAGAATATAGTTATAATTTTATTCAGTGTAATGTGTGCACAACAGTTAATACAAATAGCAAGATACAGTTTAGCTCAATATAAACTGTATACTTCCCTGTGGAATTGACCTCTAGTCAGCACACGGATAATTCTGTCATATATCTGATGCTTCTAGACAAGTGTTGAACTGGCTTAATTTTGTGCAGTGTACCAGATTACTGATATTACCATAAAACAAACTCACTTATAACTTTGTACATATGGGATATATTGTTATAATTTTGTCAGCTTGACAATTACAGGCTGTCTTTCTATGACAAATAAAGATTATGATGCAAAAATCACTCCCCTTTGTAATCCTGTTGCTGTTGGAACCAAAAAAAAAAAAATTTTACTATATATATATATATATAATATATATATAGAGAGAGAGAGAGAGAGAGAGAGAATCTACTTTTTGAGAAAGTAGACTATCAACTTTTTGGGAAATATTACCTAATTTTCCGAAGTAGATTATCATAGAAAACGGGAAATTTGTATCACAGAAAATGGGAAGTTGGTTATCTACTTTCCTGAAAAGTAGATTATCTACTTTTCGGGAAAGTAGATTATCGATTTTTTGGGAAGTAGATTATCGACTTTTGGGGAAATATCACCTAATTTTGCAAAGTATTTTATCATAGAAAATGGGAAATTTGTATCACAGAAAATGGGAAATATCTACTTTCTGGGGAAGTTGGTTATCTACTTATCATAGAAAATGGGAAATTTGTATCAGAAAATGGGAAATATCTACTTTCCAGGAAAGTTGGTTATCTACTTTCCCAAAAAGTAGATTATCTACTTTTCAGGAAAGTAGATTATCGATTTTTTGGGAAGTAGATTATCGACTTTTGGGGAAACATTACCTAATTTTGCAAAGTATTTTATCATAGAAAACGGGAAATTTGTATCACAGAAAACAGGAAATATCTACTTTCTGGGGAAGTTGGTTATCTACTTATCATAGAAAATGGAAAATTTGTATCATAGAAAATGGGAAATATCTACTTTCCAGGAAAGTTGGTTATCTACTTTCCTGAAAAGTAGATTATCTACTTTTCGGGAAAGTAGATTATCGACTTTTCGTGGCAGTAGATTATCGACTTTTGGGGAAATATTACCTAATTTTGCAAAGTAGATTATCATAGAAAACGGGAAATTTGTACCACAGAAAATGGGAAATGTCTACTTTCTGGGAAAGTTGGTTATCTACTTGTCATAGAAAATGGGAAATTTATATCATAGAAAATGGGAAATATCTACTTTCCAGGAAAGTTGGTTATCTACTTTCCCAAAAAGTAGATTATCTACTTTTCAGGAAAGTAGATTATCGATTTTTTGGGAAGTAGATTATCGACTTTTGGGGAAACATTACCTAATTTTGCAAAGTATTTTATCATAGAAAACGGGAAATTTGTATCACAGAAAACGGGAAATATCTACTTTCTGGGGAAGTTGGTTATCTACTTATCATAGAAAATGGGAAATATCTACTTTCCAGGAAAGTTGGTTATCTACTTTCCTGAAAAGTAGATTATCTGCTTTTCGGGAAAGTAGATTATCGACTTTTCGGGGCAGTAGATTATCGACTTTTGGGGAAATATTACCTAATTTTGCAAAGTAGATTATCATAGAAAACGGGAAATTTGTACCACAGAAAATGGGAAATGTCTACTTTCTGGGAAAGTTGGTTATCTACTTATCATAGAAAATGGGAAATTTATATCATAGAAAATGGGAAATATCTACTTTACTGGAAAGTTGGTTATCTACTTTCCTGAAAAGTAGATAATCTACTTTTTGGGAAAGTAGATTATCGATTTTTTTGGGAAGTAAATTATCGACTTTAGGGGAAATATCACCTAATTTTGCAAATTATTTTATCATAGAAAACGGGAAATTTGTATCACAGAAAACGGGAAATATCTACTTTCTGGGAAAGTTGGTTATCTACTTATCATAGAAAATGGGAAATTTATATCATAGAAAATGGGAAATATCTACTTTACTGGAAAGTTGGTTATCTACTTTCCCAAAAAGTAGATTATCTACTTTTCGGGAAAGTAGATTATCGATTTTTTGGGAAGTAGATTATCGACTTCTGGGGAAACATAACCTAATTTTGCAAAGTATTTTATCATAGAAAATGGGAAATTTGTATCACAGAAAATGGGAAATATCTACTTTCTGGGAAAGTTGGTTATCTACTTATCATAGAAGATGGGAAATTTATATCATAGAAAATGGGAAATATCTACTTTCCGGGAAAGTTGGTTATCTACTTTTCCGAAAAGTAGATTATCTACTTTTCGAGAAAGTAGATTATCAATTTTTGGGGAAATATTACCTAATTTTCCGAAATAGATTTTCATAGAAAATGGGAAATTTGTATCATAGAAAATGGGAAATATCTACTTTCCCGAAAAGTAGCTTATCTACTTTTTGAGAAAGTAGATTATCAATTTTGGGGGAAATATTACCTAATTTTCCGAAATAGATTATCATAGAAAATGGGAAATATCTACTTTACTGGAAAGTAGATTAACGACTTTTGGGGAAATATTACCTAATTTTGCGAAGTAGACTATAAGTAGATAACCAACTATCCCAGAAAGTAGATATTTCCCATTTTGTGATACAAATTTCCCGTTTTCTATGATAATCTACTTCGCAAAATTAGGCAATATTTCCCGAAAAGTCGATTATCTACTTCCCCGAAAAGTCGATAATCTACTTTCCCGAAAAGTAGATAATCTACTTTTCGGAAAAGTAGATAACCAACTTTCCCGGAAAGTAGATATTTCCCATTTTCTATGATACCAAATTTTCCGTTTTCTGTGATAATCTACTTCACAAAATTAGGCAATATTTCCCCAAAGTCGATAATACTTTCCCGAAACAACTTTCCCGGAAAGTAGATATTTCCCATTTCTATGATATAAATTTCCCATCTTCTATGATAAGTAGATAACCAACTTTCCCAGAAAGTAGATATTTCCCATTTTCTGTGATACAAATTTCCCATTTTCTATGATAATCTGCTTTGGACAATATGTTAATATCCCCCAAAAAGTCGATAATGTACTTCCACGAAAAGTCGAAAATCTACTTTACCGAAAAGTAGATAATCTACTTTTCGGGAAAGTAGATAACCAACTTTCCCGGAAAGTAGATATTTCCCATTTTCTATGATACAAATTTCCCGTTTTCTATGATAATCTGCTTTGGAAAATATGTTAATATCCCCCAAAAAGTCGATAATGTACTTCCACGAAAAGTCGAAAATCTACTTTACCGAAAAGTAGATAATCTGCTTTTTGGAAAATGAATAATAACTTTCCCAGGAAATTAGATATTTCCCATTTTTCAATGACACAAATTTCCATTTCCTATGATAAGTGAATAACCAACTTTCCCAGAAAGTAGATATTTCCCATTTTTTTCTGTGATACAAATTTCTCATTTTTATGATAATCCTACTTCGGAGAAAATTAGGTAGATTTCCCAAAAGTCGATAATCTACTTCCCCTCAAAAGTCGATAACACTGGGCTGCATTTGAAAAAAAATTCATGAGGTGCGGGGTTTCTTAGCTGATTCTTTATGTATTTTGCGTGCTGATTCCAAAAATGCCATTCATTTTGCCCAATCAGGTCAGATTTTTATGCTATGGGAATTAGGAAAAAATCAAAATTCTTAAATATGATGTCAAAATTTTTATGCAAAATATATCATAAGAAATGTAACCACAACACATAGGACCAAAATATGTCAACTACATAGATGCCTTTACAGTTAGACATGCATAAATGGCTGTCGCAGAGAATTTCTTTGGTGGTTGGTGTCTGGGGCGTCCCGTTTCAGACACCAACAGTAGTCGGCGAGCATGTTGATATCCCAGCGACCCTGGTACCGCTCCTCCATTACACGGATATCTTGATGGAAGCGTTCTCCTTGTTCCTCACTCACATCACCACAGTTCTCTGGAAAGTAGTCCAAGTGGGAGCTGAGGAAGTGCATCTTGATGGACATGCGTGCACCAAGAACTTTGTAGCTCAGAAGTAGGTCCTCAACAACTCGTTCATACTCTGGACTTCTGTAGTTGCCAAGAAAATTGGAGATAATAGACTTAAAGGCATGCCAGGCTTTCTTCTCATTTACATCCATGCTGCAATCAAGCTTGGGATCTTTGAAAAGCTCTCTGATCTGAGGGCCATCAAAAATTCCTGCATTCAGCTTTGCCTCACTGACTTTTGGAAATTTTTCTTTCAGAAAATTGAAAGCCTGGCTTTTTTTGTCCAGTGCCTTTACAAAGTTTTTGAACAGACCGAGCTTGATGTGCAGTGGCGGAAGAAGAATGTTCTGCGGATTCACCAGAGCATGGGCAACAACATTGTGAGAACCTGGAGTAAGTCCACTTCTTGCAGGCCAGTCACGTTGCATGTAGTGCTGCTTGTCTGCTCGACTATCCCACAGACAGAGGAAACATGCCATGTACCACCAGATGAAAAAGAAATTTAATTGTGAAAAAATATATGTAAAAAAACACGGACATATACTCTTTTCCTTTGCGTCACGGCGGACATTTAAATGGCCGGCGAGCACGTGGGTGTATTTAAATGCATCGTAAGGGCATTAAAACTGACCGAAATCTTTTCTGTGAGGCTTGCCAATGTCTCGGATGATTTTTTTAATGAACGAATATGAGGACCCCATTTTGAGCGAAAAATGCCAATATTTTACCTGAATCTCCGCTTAAAATGCTATAGCACAAAATTCTGACCTGATTGAGCAAAATGGATAACATTTTTGAGATCAGCATGCAAAATACACCCAGAAAAGCTTAATAATACACAAACCTCAAAAACTATGCAGGGCAGTGTAATCTACTTTCTCGAAAAGTAGATAATCTTCTTTTTGGGAAAGTAGATAACCAACTTTCCCGGAAAGTAGATATTTCCCATTTTCCATGATACAAATTTCCCGTTTTCTATGGTAATCTATTTCGGAAAATTAGGGAATATTTCCCAAAAAGTTACATATATCGAACCAAAAATAATAGTTGAAAACTTTATGTAGACAGAGCTTGGATGGCTAAATTTTAGAATGACCAATAATTATATTATAAAAAATGCACAAAAATTAGAGCACAATATTCTTGATATTTACTTCACTGGAAACGAATGTAAACATAGAACAGATTACTGAATTGGCAGACTAGCCCATCAGCTGATGCTCAACAAAATATATATATATATATATATATATATATATATATATATATATATATATATAATTAATTCAGAATTTAATGAAAGTTCAAGACATGTCGTTGATCTGTGATTTTATTAGAAGTTTTGTACAAGAAATATACTGTATATTAAAAGGAGCTTACCATATTATGTTTTACCACGCAGGAGGAACAATGCTAGTTCTTCCTGCTCATTCATCGGCAGAGCTTCAAGAGTATTGGCTTGCTCTAGCCTTGCACGTTTGGCCTCACGTGCTCTGTCCCGAGCACGTCTCTTTCCACTGAAAATAATAGACATTGAAAAGTTTGTCTTGCCAAATGGCAATTACTTAATGAGTAAACATGACATGTTAATATGCCACAATCCGATCTTTGCAATCAACTAAGGTTACACCTTACTAAACTTAAACATAAAAATATTTGAAACAATTAGATATAATATACAGTACAGTAACTGCTATTTGACTACTAACACAAATTTAAACGTGATTAATAAAACCCATATTATTCCCCCATAACCTTCCTGGAACCTATCATTAATTTGCTGATAAAAAACTTCAAGTCAAATATTACGTAATATTTCTTTCCCATAAAATTAACACATGAAGACCCATAAGGACATGACAGGCAGTTTTAAGTCTAACAAGACTCACTGAGTTATATTTTGACTGTCCATCCAAATACTGTACAGTACTTGTATCAAATATTTATTCTCATTTTTACAACCAAGTGGGATTAAGCCCTTTTGGTAGTAAAGGAGATTCTATCCCAATGATATGTACTTACTCCCATCCCCAATTCAATGGCTGGTTAGGGTAGGTTAGTTCTAACAACAAAAGTTAGTTCTGGGGATGCAAATACTTTACATAACTGGCCAAAAATGTGGAATTATACAGGTATTCGAACTGTTCAGAATATTTGGGCTTAACAGTCTGGGGTCCCAAATATATCTGGATAGCAATTTTGAATAAAGTTAAATATGAACATTGGACAACATAGGAAGACGACAAATGAACGAAATAAGGAACAATTTCACATGTGGCAATGTCGTGTAGACTAGACTGGTGGGCAATTTACCGAGTTTCACCAATGAGAACAAAGAAGTAACTAAACCTGACAGACAATCCAGTTTGAAGGACCATTTAATGACAGCAACATAAACTATTCTTGGACTGTTTCACTACAACTTTCTGTCACATAATTTCTAGACAACCCCACTTTAAACAATACACTTAAACTACCACAAAGAATTGTCTTAATTATCGAATTATAAATGTAATTATAAGGGTACTCAGGTGCCTAGAAGACATGAATTCTTCCACAGCTGGCAGTGTTTTCCAAACAACTGTTCTAAACAACAGGAGAATGACAACTGACTCCACCAGAATTTGCCAGATGCTATGTCATGAAAAAAACACAGACACTTACAGCAATACTGTATTCAAATCCTCTCACAAGCAAAAACTATGACACCAAATACATTAAAAAGTGCAGCATGAAAAATCAGCAAAGCAAAGAAAATTATATATATATATATATATATATATATATATATATATATATATATATATATATATATATATATATATATATATATATATATATATATATATATATATATATATATATATATATATAAATAAATAAATAAATAAATAAATAAATAAACATATATATATATATATATATATATATATATATATATATATATATATATATATATATATATATATATATATATATATATATATATATATATATATATATATATATATATATATACACACACACACACACAGTGGGGTATGCTATAACGAATCTAATTGGTTCTAGAACCTTGTTCGTTATAGCATTCGTTCGTTATAGGATTAATCCGTTCCAGGCCCCCAAATACAACCACTTAACACTGAAAAATGTAATATAAAATTTTAAAAATTGTAAAAAAAGTGCATAAATATGCATCTAAACCCCTGAAATAAAGAATGTCATTAATACTTGTAATACAAATACAATAAATTAGAAAAAAAAAATTAAATAATGTTCACTGTAGGAGTTTCGTTCGTTATAGCATTCTCAATTTTATAAGTAAAACCGTTCGTTATAGGAATATTCGTAGTAGGATCCGTTCGTTATAGCATATCCCACTGTGTGTATATACATATATATATACAGTACATGAAGCAGTTAAACAAAATCGGTATTTCAACCGGTATTTTTCTTAAAGTTTGTACTACAGTAGTACATTGATATCTCTATTAACCGTAATAATTAGTGCAAAGTTATTCTGGGAATGAATGATTTTCGGGTACTGGGGTAAGTTTTCCTGGAGACTAAACTACACATCTCACAAGGACAGACACTATCTCACATCCCCGGAAAGTTTTCTGAGAGTAAACTACACATCTCACAAGGACAGACACTATCTCACATCCCCGGAAAGTTTTCTGAGACTAAACTACACATCTCACAAGGACAGACACTATCTCACATCCCCGGAAAGTTTTCTGAGAGTAAACTACACATCTCACAAGGACAGACACTATCTCACATCCCCAGAAAGTTTTCTGAGAGTAAACTACACATCTCACAAGGACAGACATAGCTGTATTTAATTACACAAACACCACTGTATGCATATAACACAGGTACTGTATATTGTAAATGAACAAAATATTATATATTACTGTAGTGTACAGTATATACTGGACTGTACTCGCCAGCAGATACTGTCGCCTTGAGCTTGTGAAGCAGGTAAGCCAAATGGTGATAAGATGACAGGATGGCCTGTACCATCTACTGTAGCAGGTGTTAATAACTGTCACCCTCCTTTCCCTCCATGAAGGAGGGATTTTACATGCACTGTATACTATACATAGTACATACATCTCTACACTCCAGTAGGCATACATTGTCCACTGCTAAATGTACTGTACAGTACAGCATATGTAACTAATAACATTTTACATCTTAACAATGCTTTGACTAAATATTCTTTGCTGATTGTGTAGAACAGTAATTGTATGCAAAAACAGCAGAGAGCAAGAGATCAACCTTGTAAAACAGCAGCAATATGTGATCTAAGTGTGTGAGCCTTTGGTCTAAGTTACCGAAGCAGCTAACCCATATTTTTTTAAGGTTCTCTGATGGATCAGGCAAAGTACAACTTGTATATTTGAGTAATCAGAACCTCAAAGACCTTACCAGTAAGACTGATAGAGTGTGGATGATAAGTTTTGAAACTAAGTTAATGTTACTGACTGAACAAGCAGTCAAAGAATTATATGATACTCACCTAATCTTGGGCATTTCCTCTTCTTCAGACTCGCTCACTTCACTGCTACTCTCCCCATCACTACTGTGCGAGTCATACTTGTTAATCTCTTCTCCATCTTCTAAATCATTGCTGTAATACTTATCTGGGTCTGGTAATTCATCAATGATATTTTGAGTGACATCATCAACATCACTGTCATCATCTTGGTCATCATCTTTTTCTTCTTCCTCCCCCTCCTCTTCATCTTCCTTATTACCAGATCTTTTTGCCTTCTCTTTTTTCTTTTTTATTCTGTAAATATTAATACATATAGATCATACTCTTCATGCAAAATTTTCCTAAGATCATCACTAAAACCACCAACATACAACATAAATCATCAATATTTGAAAATTTTATGACATATTGCCTTCAATTTCACTGTACTGTACATGTAAGTGCATACTATATGATTTATCTACTATATTTACACCTTTCTCATGTCTCTGAAGGGTGTATTAATAATTTAATAAACAAACATGGGAGATAATGGTTGAGGATGATTAATAGATTGATTGTGGTAATTACATTCCTGGCAACGCAACAGCTTAGATCATATGTTGCCAAATTAAAAGTTTAGAAGACTAAAACCAATTAATGCAAGATAAAAAACATAATAGATAGCACAAAACTTTTGTAAAAACACTTAAACATTAATAGACAAATCTCAAAGCTTGTGTAGAAGGCTGGCTTCCTCCACGAAGGAGAGGACGTCCCCTCCCACATTACTCACTCTCTCCCAGCACCAGAGACGATAAGACCCGTCTCTCTCCTGGCACTGGGAAAGGTGCTTATGATGATGATCTCTGAGACTGGGGCACTCTACCAGGAGGTGTCGAACAGTCAATAGGAACCAGGCAGTAATCACAATGGGGGAAGGGATGCCCACTCCATTAAAAAACCATGAGTCAGCCATGTGTGGCCAATGCGAAGGCGGGCCAAAGCAGTCTCCCAGCGTTGCAACAATCCCTGATATCCCCAGCCGCCCAAAGCAAGGGTGGATGTCGTGGAGCAGGGCCGTCCCTAGGAGGGTGCGGGGCCCGGGGCAACTCAGCCACTCCGGGGCCCCTGATTATGCGGTCAGAGGAACCCACCCCCACCAACCCCCATGGGGCTGTCGCTATGGATGGTAAGGTCACGGTTGCGATGGTGGCGTAAGCCGTCAGGTCAGATTAACCAGTCAACAGGTAATGTGTCCGAGGTCACTGGGTCAAGCGCTGGGCCCCGCGGGGCCCCGGGCGGTCGCCCCCCCTAAAGGACGGGCCTGTCGTGGAGCATTCCACCTGCATTGCCAACTCAAGTGGATGGCAGCTTCATATCAGAGGCAGGTAGAGGGGATTGATGTGCCAGAGGACAAGAAGCAGCTGCTTTCACAACAGCTCATTCCCTGATGTCTTTAGCAGCCCAGTGGACAATGATGATGCCGCAGGTTTGGTGTGCCCAGATTTAGGGGGGTGGGGGCTGTTGGTATCCAGGGTCACCCACCCAGACTTAAAAAAAATCTTTAGACCCACAAGATCAAGGTCCTGTGGTTGACTGGCTCCTGCTGTTGCTGGCATTTTGGCAGGAACCTTTGTAAAGTCCTCCGACTGTGAATCAGTCAGTGACTCTTGAGGAGGGAGCTTTGACAGAAGCCAACATCCTATTAGCCCCAAGGATCCTCTTGATGATCCGGTGGGCTGAGCCTTTGGGGGGAATGTCCCCTCTAAAGATTCTTCACTATGATTCCCTTTGTTGCCCAGACATTCTTCCTTTTGAGAGAAAGCGACTGATGGAGTGGGCATCTGAAATTCATTTATCTAAGGTGTGGATAGTATATTAACTAATGATGTTTACCTGGGTGGCTGGAAACTTAGTTTTAACTCACCTGGTGCAGTTTCTACTCACCATGACCTGGGAAATGGAATTGTCCATTCCTGCATGTAATAAACCTCAAGAGATATATTTACCTATTCTTTTCTTTGAGTTTCTCTGCGTGTAGCTTTTTATCATAATGATCTTCCTCCTTCATGATCTCCTGAAGTCTGGCAATGTTGATACCACTGGTTTCTTGTTCACCAAGCCTTCTAGCAGCCTGTGACACCTGCAACATACAACATTAAAATTTTTGTAATAAATCAGGTTATTTCTTTTTTAAATGCAGCGTATATGAAGTAATTTTCTGCTTCCTTAACCACCGGCAGGAAGCTGTTTGTCAAGTTCACACCATGGAGCCTTGACAAAATCTCCTCTAGTGAACATTTGCATCATACAGTAGTACAGGGGCTCCTCTACTTACGAACGAGTTACGTTCCTCAGGCTTGTTTCTAAGTCCAACTTTACTCTTGTAGATACCAAACATATTGTAAAAAATGAAAAGATTATGGATATTTAGTACAGCTATACCCTTTAATACAGCCTTAAAACCTGGCTCACTCTTCTCCTCTTAGGTAATGTTTGTTCTATCTGGAATTTTCTTCAAAACAATCCAGTCTCATCCACATTAAACACCTGTTCTGGCAGGTAACCCCCTCAGTGATGATGTTTGTATCTCTGAAAATTTGTAAGTTGAACGTTCTTAAGTAGAGGAACACCTGTAATATACAGTGATACACACGTTAGCTGGAATAATCGGTGCAGAGCAGTTCCAGGATTAAGAGATTTCCGGGCATGGAGATGAATTATCTCATCCCCTGAAAAAAATCACACGTCCCTGGAATTTTTTCCGGGTGCAAGGGAAAATTTTCCGAGAGTCTTTATATTTCGCATCTCGCACGGACAGACACAGAACTGTATTTATTAATGCAAACACCACAGTTCATGTACGGTAGCTATCTGTGTAGCTGGGGTCGATATGCTCTGAAATTTTACGTGTGACTAGTGACAGCCCTCATCTACCAAAATTTATCGTCCATGGTCTCATATTGTTTCCTGCAAAGTAGGCACAGATAGTTGTTTTAGCAACTACATATATTGTAAATTAACAAAATATACTACTGTATACATTATGCTGCTGTCTTGAGCTTGTGATGCAGGCAGGCCAAATGGTGATATTATGATACAGGATGGCCTGCCTTAGTCCTGCACAATCTCCTGTAGCAAGGGTTGCTAATTGTCACTCTGTCCTCCCTCCAATAAGAAGGGATTGTACACAAGCCTACATTAGGCATACACTGTCCACTCTGCTATGTACAATACTGTACAGGAATACCCCAGTTACTGCCTTCTTAAAAGTCATTAAAATTAATGAAACTGCAAATATCAGAGCAATTTTCCCCAGTCGTTCTTTAGATTGCCAAGTTCCAACTGGGCTGCCGCTTTCTTCTTGCAGAACGTATCAGCCTTGGTCCGAGACTGAGGGTTGTTCTGCCGGTCAGTAAAAGGAGCACGCGTATCATCGATGAGTACTTTGATTGCTGGGTCATTTTCATCAAACCAGTCCTGGTGTATTCTTTTGATCTGGCTGAGGGTCTCTCTGCAGGTTTTAGTCATAACAGTATTAAGAGTATCCCATTTGGCACTGGGATTCACGTTGTTTGCTGTTGGGTTATTTATAAGCCCATGTTCGAGCTGCTCTCTGAAAGCATGTGCTACTGTTGTATCCTCCAGACGCTTAGTATTAAAACCTCTTCTGGAGGCTTGGTGCCTTCACCGTTTTGAGGCAACATGAAGTGAGCTTGGATCTGAAGAGTCGATGATGAGTGTCACAGTGGTCTGAGCCACGCATGGCATGGGTGATGAGGACATCTCGGCGATTCTTTCTCTGAGTGATGTACTCAATGAGATGCCAGTGTTTGGATTGTGGGTGTTGCCACGAACCCTTGAACTTGCCGGCCTGCCTAAACAAGGTATTGGTGATAGTGAGATTGTGTGCAACACACTTGCTGAGGAGGAGTAGGCCGTTGGGATTACACTTGCCTAGTTCATTTCTCCCTATGGTTCCCTGCCAACTCTGGCAATGAAGTCGCCAAGGAGCACACCCTTGTCTTCTCTGGGGATAGAGGTTAGCACTCTGTCGAGGTCAGCGTAAAAGGCCTCCTTGAAGTCATCCTCTGCATCCAGTGTTGGGGCGTATGCACTGATGAAGAAGGCATGACACGAGGGATTCAGTGGGACTCGAAGCACCATGAGGCGCTCGTTGATCCCAATAGGCATTTCAGTTAGCCTGTGTAGGATGTGTTGGCAGATGGCAAAGCCAACTCCATAAATTCGGTTTCTCTCCACAGGAGGCTTACCATTCCAGAAGAAGTTGTAGCAAGACCCCTGTTCTGTGAGTTGGCCCTCATCTGGGAGCCGGGACTCACTGATGGCTCTTATGTCGATGTTATACTTAGCCAGCTCTTTTGCCACAAGGGCAGTTCTTCTTTCAGGATGCGCATTTGTGCCAGTATCCAGAAGGGTCCTGACACCCTACACCACCCACAGACCCCTACACCACCCACAGACCCCTACACCACCCACAGACCCCTACACCACCCACAGACCTCTACACCACCCACAGACCCTACACCACCCACAGACCTCTACAACACCCACAGACCCTACACCACCCAGACCCTACACCACCCACAGGCCCTACACAACCACAGACTACACCACCCACAGACCTCTACACCACCCCACAGACCTCTACACCACCCACAGACCCCTAGCACCCACAGACCCCTACAACACCCACAGACCTCTACACCACCACACAGACCCTTACACCACCCACAGACCCTACACCACCCACAGACCCCTACACCACCCACAGACCCCATATATCACCTAGTCTCTACATCACCCACAGGCCCTACAACACCCCACAGACCCCCTACCACCACCCCACAGACCCGCTATATCACCCACAGACCTCTACACCCACAGACCCCTACACCACCCTGGACCTCTACACCACCCCACAGACACCTACACCACCCCACAGACACCTCACCCCACAGGCCCCTACACCAACCACAGGCCCTACACCACCCACAGGCCCCTACACCACCACAGACCCCCAGCACCACCCACAGACCCCTAAAACACCCACAGGCCCCTACATCACCCACAGGCCCTACATCACCCACAGACCCCCTACACCACCCCACAGGCCCTACACCACCCACAGACCCCTACATCACCCACAGACCCATACACCACCCACAGACCCCTATGCCACCCACAGGCCCTACACCACCCCACAGACCCCTTACCACCACCCCACAGACCCCTACACACCACCCTGAACCCCTACACCCACAGACCCTACATCACCCACAGACCCTACACCACCTGAGCCACAACACCACCCCAGACTACACACCCCACAGGCCCTACATAACACCATCTGTGAGAGTACTACACCACGTGAGCCCCTCATAACACACCATCTGTGAAATTACTACACACATGAGGCCTCATAACACCATCTGTGAGGTACACCACGTGAGGCCCTCATACTTAGAATTACTACACCACGTGGGGGCCCTCATAACACCATCTGTGAGGAGTGCACGTGAGGCCCTCATACACCATCTGTGACCTACCGCGTGAGGCCCCTCATAACACCATCTGTGAGGGGATTACTACACCACGTGAGGCCTCTCATAACACCATCTGTGAGGGAATTACTACACCACGTGAGGCCCCTCATAACACCATCTGTGAGGGAACTACTACACCACGTGAGGTCCCTCCTAACACCATCTGGGAGGGAGTTACTACACTATGTTTTTGCTGTTCAACACCTACAATAATCTGTATATTCACTGTATGTTCCTTCACCTTTCTCTAATGAAGGCTTTTGTTAAACCACCAATGTATGTAATAAGTCATTTATGTCCAATGTATATTTTCAGCCTTCGGGCTGCAGAACTTTTTCAATAAACCGTCAATTATTATTATTTACATCACCCACAGACCCCTACATCACCCACAGACTCCTACACCACCCACAGACCCCAACACACACACACTCCAACATCACCCACAGACCCATACATCACCCACAGACCCCTACATCACCCACAGACCCCTACATCACCCACAGACTCCTACACCACCCACAGACCCCAACACACACACACACTCCAACATCACCCACAGACCCCTACACCAGCCACACACATGGCTGAAGAATATTGTATTGGCTGGGTGCACTGGACCATAACTAAGTTTACAATATCAATAAATGAAGCATTTGTGGGAAGGATCAAGCTCCTTGCTTTAGCTTAAGTCCATAAAAGTGTAAATGGGTTGGATTTGGGAAACAAGAACAAAACTAAATACGTACATCAATAATATAATATCATATTCACCTATTTTTTTATATTATGTCTGCCATCTTACACATACAGTATATTTAGATCTTGCCAGAAGCTAAGAAAAGGACTGTTCTTGAAGGAGAACGTAAAGATTAATGTTTTGACACCTAAGCCCCAAAAAAGGGTTCAGGTTCATCAAGATTAGAGTAAATGACAGAATAAGCCTACAGAGATGCAAAGACTTGGGTTTGTTAAGTCACGTGATACTCGCCACTGACCCTTCATCCCCAATATACAGTAGGCCCTTCGAAGAGTCCAATGGGAGATCTGCCAGACAATTCTAACAAGATGCATGAGGTAAATAAACCTATTGCACAAAAAAAAAACCCTGACCTTTGATCTACTGATCAACAAGGAGTTTCCATTCCCTAGGAGCAAGAAATCTAATTAGTATCATGTTTCTCAGTGTATGAACTCAAGAAACCAAAATTTTATTCCTTGCAAAAATGATCTAATCTACGTAGTGAAACTTTAAAATTGTAAAAATTAAAACATAATACGTACAGTATACATCAGTAAAAAAAAATATAGCATCTGTGTGATGGAGTTAAAAAGCATTCTTGAGGTACACAACAGAAATTAACTTTACCTGTTCCTTGGCAGGGTCCAATACCATTTCACCTTCATCATCAAATACCACTCTTTGATTAAGTTGCAAATTCTTTTTCAGAAGTTTCTTGATTACCGCTACCTTGGTCACAGGCTTCTTCTTGGGATTTAATTTTGGTCCATCCTGAGTAGCATTGAGGTCTGGCTCCTCCAAACTATCTTCAACAATAACACTGTCTTGTGTTTTGGAGCTACTGAGGAATTCCTCATCATCATCATCAGAGTCATCTGTTGATAATGTAATGCACCAAATAAGAAACTGTAACTGCTCCATTAAGATACAGAGAAAGCTTGCAGGTAGCAAAACTGCCAGATAAAATAAAGAGGCCCTCTTAGACTGAAGGTACTTTCCTTTAGCCATTCAAACTTTTAAAGAAATCCATCTACCTCATGAAACATGATGAGTTTTTACTTGAAAAGATTCAGGGCAACGTGAGTGTAAACTTCAAATCCGTAAATCCCAACTGAAGAAGACGCCAATGGTCTTTAAAATTGAACAGTACAGTATTACCTAAACACATATTACTGTTTCCATCTTTTGATGTGAGTTTGACTTATATGCTGATTATTTGGCTTTCAACAAGCTATAGGTATTGCATAACATCAATTTTGCAGGAGAAAGAAGCCCGTAAAGGGATATTTTTCAGCATAAAGACTCAGGGAGGCAGATAAGTCAGGGGTCAGGAGGTCCTGGGACAGTGGTACCATAAAGGGTGAAAATCTTTATTAAAAAAACAATGGCATTTATACTGTACTCTATGTTCAATACAGTACAACAATTACAGATTAAATTTGCATAAAAAGGGAGTTTAGGGGCACAGCCTTTCTCTAAGTTTTGTGCACTAGTGAGCTTTATGTAATCCCATGAGCATCATTTATTAAGCACCAAAGAAAAGAAAATCTAATGGTTCACAAACTAATGACATCAATTGCGGCCTAACATAAAATGTATAAGTATCGTATGTAACTCAAAGTACAATTATAAAACACATAATAAAAATATTAGCCCTACCTGCTCCAAAGTCTAGTGTGGTGAGCTTAGGTTTGAACGATACGTCTGATTCCAGTTCTGGTTTAAGTGTATCTGCTGTAGTACTTTTCTGACCAAACTTCTGCTTGAGTTTCTTTTCCAAAAATCTTATCCTGGGAGTGACAGCCAATCCCAAAGACCTGTTGAAATGAAGCAAAAACATCTACATGCACTGATACCATTAATGAATATAAATGTACAAAATTCTATACTTTCTCTTAAAATGATTCACAGAAGGATGATACCATTACAGGGCTAATTTTAAACACTAGGAACCTTCTGTATGAAGATGGACTATGAAAAATTAATTTGCACGGGGGGGTGATATGATCCAAATATGCAGATGAGATATATTGGAAAGTGATATTAGTAACATCCTACAACTTACAACAGTGTAAGGAAACGACTCTCTAAGTCAGAAAAAAAACCTCATCCCCGGAATTTTCCGGACATCAGGAAAATTTTCTTTGAAGTTCCAGAAATTGCGCTTTACATCATCTGTCGAACCCGGAAAGAAATCCCCCATCCCTGGAATTTTCTCAGAATTTTCAAGAATGATGTAACATACTGTATTATTTCATCTCTCAAAGCCGGAAAAAATCCATACCCGAAATTTTCCGGGTACCAGGAAAAATTTCTTGAAATTTTCCAGAAAATATACCTCTCAGAAAATTATTCCCAAAGATGGTGGGGATTGGAGCGTTCGAGATACAGTACTGGGATGCCGGATAAATGGTCCCAAACCTCCCAGTGCCTTTATTTGAGGCTAGGCACTTTGATTTTTTTATGATAAATATAGTTGGCAGTCAAACGTGTCTGGTCTTACTGGACGTTGCAAAGGATATCTTTGTATTATGAACTTGCTTTGTGATCTGGTCAAATAAGGAGTGCCATGTGCAGTGGTGGTTGATCATAACTCATAGTCTCCTAGCCATCTGTTACAGCCACAGCTTCTCATACCTCCCACCACACATACACACTTATTTTTCTGGGGTGTGGGGTGGTGGGGTGGGGTAGGTTAATCTTTTATCACCTTTGTTGGGTTTCCCTGAGGGTAAACCTGATGGCCGCAGCAGTGCATTATTCAAAAGGTATTGAGACTACACCAGGTTACAAAATGAAGGGAAATAAAGTAGGTATGGACAAACTGGTAACACCATATGCCTCCTACATTCCAATGTGAGAGGAAAAACAGTGGGACAGGTAGAATTGATCTATTCAACAAATTAATTAAGAAAGAAGTCTACACTTACCGAGCAAATGCATCAAGATCAACAGCGGTGACATCAAACACCTTCTTGTTCTTCATTAGAGCCAAGTGTTTCAAATAAGCCTTAAATGCCCTCACTGCCTCCTCCTTCAGGTTTGAATATTTACTCAGGATTATTTCAATCTTGATATTGATGCTCTGCATTTTTGCAGGGTCAACACTGTGTGGAGGAGGAAAAACTTGTCATTAATTGAAATCATGTTACATTATGAAAATCTTCTACTAGTACAGTAAATCAAAATACAGGAACCTCTGTAATCCTATACAGTAAGAAAAATATCTCAAAAATATATCCATCAATAAATTACTCCCCATCTAGCACATTTTGTACCAGTCAATTTTGTTGATCCTCCTTTCCATCTAGTTTCTTGTACACAACAGGCATTTATCTTTATAAGGCTCACTTAATCTTCCCCAAACAGAACAACGTTCAGACTTCCAACTCCCAACCCAACTACAGTATGTCAGGTTGCTCTACTTTGCTTTCACACAGTTTTCTTTGGTAGGCACAGTGTGTAGGAGATTTTTGCATAAAGAAAATTAGACCAAGTGATTTTTGGAGATGGGTAACAACTCAAGTGTGATCTCCCATCACTGCTCACAGCCACAAATCCAAGTACACTACAGGCATGCTAGAGAACTTAATGCTGTAGCAAAATCAGTCCAACATGTGGAATTACTCCAAGGGTCATTACGACAAATTATCAAAATTATTATTTTTTTATCCCAGATCCTTAATCAGTGTGTTGGGAGTACATATACTGTATAGGGAGTGAGATTTTGGAAAAATTAAACAATAAATAAAATAAAAATTAAGCCAAAACACATTTTCTCTTTGCATTGAGAATTAACATGTTTAACAACTAGTTCTGTATACTAAAAACACAATATATCACCACTGAAAAATTACAGGTGGCAAGTAATTAGTGTTGGAAACAAATGGAATTATTTAGTCAATACAAGAAAATTTTACCTTGTGTCGATATATAAAACAAAACAAAAATTAGACACAAGCTTACGATATTTTGAACATTGTACTTGTGTGTTACAATGAAAAGTGACTTAAATACAATACGCAATATCAATTACATTCTTCTAACCTGACAGAAAATAAAGCACTAAAATACCATGCAATTCTATAGTACAGTACTATGATGTCCCTTTAAGACCATAATGTTCAAATTAAAACAAGATGTGGACTCCTAAATTTATGTTCCTTGAGTGTAAGTATACATATAGATGCAGCTTTTTTGTTACAATAGAAACATCAGTATCTGTTTTGAGGATACAACAGATGTACTACTTGACAGGGAACAGTACACTTACTCTATTTTATCAACAAGAATATTTTTGGTACCCAGACAAGTTAACATTGCCTGCTCCTCTGAAGGTGTAAGGAGAAGGATAGCCTCCCCATTCCTGAAAAAGCGAGCAGTTCTTCCAACACGATGAATATATGCTGTCACGTCCTCTGGGCAGTCTGCTTGAACTACCCAATCAACAGCTGGAATATCTGTAAAGGTAAAATCTCATTATTGTATATCCTTGTTTAATGCAAAATTACATTCATTACTGACCCCAGATTCTCCCAGTTGTCTTTTCACTGCCTGAATTAAAACTTCTCTGTTAGCAGAGAGAATGTAGTAAAAAAATTATTTTCTAAGAAGTGAATGTACTGTCTGTAGAAAAGATCGAAAATAGAATGGCAAGATAAAAGAATGATATGAAACTGCAGTGACTAATAAATCAAGGATGGATTATACTGTATAATGTTAATGGGTCAGCATTGCAAACATACTGGTGAGGTTGAAGAAAGGCAGGATGGTTGAGTGAAGGAACAAGTGGAATGAAGGATATATAATTGTGCATGAACTATTGAAATTTTGCAATAAAAATGTACATGAGGTTTTGATAATTACTATTATTATCACCACCATTAATCTGAAATACCTCTCAGTTCTGAATTACATATTTAACCCTTTCACTGCCATTTTCACACTTCATTTTATTCTGGTTACCACCAGATGCTTTTTTTCAGCTTAGGGAAATCTCCAGCAGCCAAATGGGTAAACTAAATTATATATTATGTAATACTTATTGTGTTAATTTTTATAATCAAATAAAGGAAATGGAATAAATAAAGTAATTAAGGTAATAAGGAAAGTGTAAGAGAGTTGGAGGTGTTGGTAAACCATGGAAACTCTTCCTTTAATTGTTAATTCATTCTTACTTCTGTTATGGCCCTGTCCTGCTACAAAATGTCCCTATTAACATCACTACTAACTTATTAATATTAAATCAATTCACTATCAGATATATCCAACAAGACAGAAGATGGACAAGTAGTGATATCTAACAATCTATGGTTCTCACCTAGACCTCTGGCAGCGACGTCAGTTGCGAAGAGTACGGCACATTTCTTCCGGCAGAACTCATCATAAATTGCCATACGCCTTAACTGATGCATGGACCCGTGAAGACCCATTACCGATAAACCTGGATGAAGCTTGCAGAACATACTATTTAAAAACTGCACCTGAAATTACAAATATAATCAAAGTTATATACTGTACCAGTAATACATGCATATTTATTAACCTACAGTAGGATTAACTAATTACTCGTGTACACTATACAATACCTTAAGCACTGAATCATGGTCTTCAACAATTATATAAGGCTATTACAGTACAGTACAGAACACTTCAGTATGTCCATATACATCCTATCCATGGTTCCCCATTACCTGATAATAATTATAATTACCAATGATCTTTCTGTGATAATGTTAATGCTTAAGGGTCAACCTTTATACTGGATGCTGGGTTTTGTTAACAGTCATTTGTTCACTAGCCAGCACATTATTGACATTGTTGTTTGTTTCATAATAACTTGTGAATACCACATTAAAATGGCTGTTGTGGTGTTCTACTCCTATTACTGTATAGTAAAAGTCTCAAGTATCTTCAACCTTGACTTCCCCTGATGACCCTGAATTCATCTACAACACATTTCTGCAAACCTCACCTTGGAAACAGATATATGAGGACTTTTTTTAAGTACAAATGCAATTTTTCCATTTCTTTTCAACAATTTCATGTACACTGTATATAATACATGCAATATATACGTGTAAAAACCACTACATGTATAACAACTGTTTATTAACCATAATTAGGTGGATGAATTATGCAATATCAATCATAAATTTTTTTTATCTAAAATACAGTACAGTACTCACAAATCTTAACATTTTGGATGAAAGAGGTCATAGTGTGTGTGTGTGTGTGTGTGTGTGTGTGTGTGTGTGTGTGTGTGTGTGTGTGTGTGTGTGTGTGTGTGTGTGTGTGTGTGTGTGTGTGTACAGTCGCCTCCAGGTGTGATGTTACCCCCCTACCCCTTGTTTACGTTCATTATGTACTGTACCGGTATGTGTTTTCCTGCACCAAAGTACAGTAGCACACAAAGAATCACCCCAAACACTGTGATGGCCTTCTTTACAAGAATATAAAAATATCTTACTTGTTTACATGTTGCTAAAAATACTAGAATCTTGTGTTTCCTGTGATGTCTGATGAATGACCAGAGAAAGGTGAATTTGTCATGAACATCACAAATAACATAACTCTCCTTCAGGCTTTTTGGCGTTGAGGTCTTTGAATACTCATGGACAGAGCAAAACACAGGGTTGTTGCAGCCAGCACGGATTAAATCTTTTACATCTCTGAAAAAAGAAGCGGTGATAAATTCCAGTCTAAAACTTATGTGAATATCTTCTAGTACTAAAATACAAACTTATCATAAAACTATAAATGCATTCTCAAAACTTTTCGGTATAAAGTGGAGCTCACTCTTCCCCTCTCAAACTCTGTTCCACCTTCTTTAGAATGTACCCTACCTATCTTTAAATTGCTCATGATGAAATTACAATAACAATGAATTAAGTTTTTTGTATTTCTGTTTCTTTTCTACAAATTCACAGCCTTTATCACTATGTAGCAAGATGGTTGTCATAAAAAGCAAAAACAAAATATCCTTTCACTTTTATTCATTCACCCTAACTACAATGCCACACACATAAACCTTATGACATGCCTTCCTTATATCTCAGGTGCTCCACAACTTCCTGGATGTCCATTCCCATCAACCTAATTTCCTCTAGATCTTCCCCTCCTCCTTCCTATCATCCATCTCCACATTATACAGTACACTCTCTTTACCAATTCCTTACAGCCACAATTAAAAATACTATAATACACTGGTGTAAAACTCTTGTACTGATAGTGTTAAAACACCCCACACATTGGGTAGTTTACAAATCCATATCTATGACACTTTATCTAAATTAACTGATTCTACCCCTCAATATAAAATTGTGGCGAGAAGTCAACCTGCATGTGATTAGTGACGCACGCGCACACACACACACGCACATCATATAAGTACAAAGAACTGATGAAGTTAAATGTGAATGTGTCACGATACCAAAATGAAATGACAGGAATACATGTAAACACTTCCTCAAGCATTAAATCAAGAATTGTAATGACCACTAGAAGCTGTGTACTTACCTAGTCTGTGTAGCAGAAAACAAAAGAGACTGCCGATCAGAAGGTAATTCCTGAAGGATGCAGTTCATGGTGTCTGCAAACCCCATTGACAGGCACTGATCAGCTTCATCTAATATCAACATCTGTGACACAAAAGAACACATGTAGCAAGGCGACTGTATAAGAAGGTCAACTAATTTTTTAATAAGTTCCAGTCAACATTGTGAGATGTTTTTGGCTTTTTAACTTGTAGACTTATCTGGCTATCCCTAAGTTACCAAGCCAGATAATGTACAGGACAATAAATGAGTTGATCAAATGTCATTTCAAGGGAGCCACAAAAGGTTAAGTCATATAAAATCTCAATAATCCTGTATTTTAATCTGCTTTCTAGTATTATTAAATTTACAAAGAAACAATGACCTGAACATTAAAACTGTATCTCACCTGGACATTATCTGATGTAAACTCTGGGTTCTCCGTCATGTGTTGCAAGAGACGGCCGGGTGTGCATATCATGATATTGCACGTACTAACACGGTTCCACTCATACTTTAAATCTTTCCCACCTATAAATATTGCAAAAAGAATCTGTAAATATTGGCTTATATTTTATCAAACAAGCATAAATTTGCTTTTCATAAGAATCTGACACTTCCTAATAACTATGTACTGTAGAATATTCCATAGTTATTCTTAATATACAAATCTTACCCCACTATGATGCAGGATGACTGGACAGAGGCTGATCACCTGGTTCTTAGCATTCAACAGTTATTAGGTTATCCCAACTTATCCTAAACACATGGTAGGATTCACCATAAAAGTAGAAGGCAAAGTTGCTTTCTACTCTTGAACTGAATTATTACAAGCCCAAAAACTCTATACTACCGTATCCCTAACATTCAACTTCTGCAACAACACTTCAACTTAACTCCATCCCATCATTACATCAGGTGTTTTCTTAACCATATAATAGTATGAGAAAAGAGATATATAGGTGTTACAGTACATGGTAACTGAGCTTCAACATTAGGTCAAGTCCACAGTATACAATCAATTAAAAATTTCACTGTCTTGAACAATTATTAAGCAACAGATGGTGAAAATAAGCAATAGGGCTGTATTCTTCTGACAAAACATACTATCAAGCACTAACAGTTAAATACAAATATTGCTACTACAGCACCGAGGAAGATTTATGGCATAGGAGTATAATTGACATTTACCTATGACAAGACCAGCAGAGAAGTCATGTTCCTTTCCCACTTTCTTCAGCACCTCAAAAATCTGGTAGGCTAATTCTCTTGTTGGGGTGATGACCAGAGCCCCAAGACCATCCATAGGTGACCATCTTTTGCAGTACAACATTTCTAAAAGCTGGAATATAAAAAGCACTGAATTACAATAAAAATCCACCGATAAATATTACTTAGGGGAGGAGTAATACAGTATACACAACTACAAGACCCATCCAGAGCTACAATTTCTGTATCCATGACTTTTAAATTCATATTAGATGAATCCAGTGAGTTCTGCATAGAGATGGACCCTAGGCATGCCCTCCAAGTATTAATGTGTACAGTACGTAATTTCAATATACTGTAACTATTAAAAAATATCTTTAATCACTAAAACTAAAATTTATATAATCTCTTACAACCGATATAATAAAAAAAATATAAAGAACTAAAGGTAACTTACATAGATGATGAGAAGAAAAAATGTGTTTCACCTGTTAATCCCTTTTCTACAGAGATACCACTTTTAATATTCTATTTGGGTAATGCCAGACGCTTTTACTCAGGTTGGAAGTAAACCCATACAGCTGGGGTTAACAGTCAAATTTGCTTTTTTCTACAGGGATTAGCCCACTCAGACACTCAAATAGTGTATTAATTAACATACATTCCTATAAACAATAAAAACATACAGTAACATAAAAGTACAGTGCTAAACCTTATTTCAATAAAAATGTCAGTCCATGAATTCTTCAATTTTTATTTTATTTTATTTTATTTCAACATTTCTCTTGCTGAAGCGAGATTTACAACCTGAAACGACATTGAATAGTTTATCAATATTTTCGTAAATTCATCAAATTAGCAATTTTTATTAAAAAAAAAAGCAGATACAAAGTGAAAAAAGGTGTACTGTAGCTGACAGTGTAATCAAAGACGTAGGCTATCAGCTGACCCTCAAACACAAACCTAGGCACCGTCAGGTTACCCCATGTAGGATTATCATATTTTCTGAATAACAAAGAAACTCAAACAATATCAACATAAATCAATGTTTTTCCAAGCATTGAAATTCATTTTATATATAAGAATTTCCTACATCAATACAGGTACTCCTTGACTTACGACTGCCGTAGTCGTATAAAATATTTTTCAAATTACGTATTTTCGAGTCCCGACGTTAGTGATTGCGCTGTGTATTGACAAAATTTTCGTTTGTAATTCCCTTTAAAATGGCTGGCAAGTGTATAAGTGAGAGTTCTCGTGGTGCTGAGAAGAAAAAGAGACACCCATTTTAGATTTTCTATGTATTTTGCCTTTTCGACTTACGACCTGGTCGTTCATCCCTAACCCCATCGTAAGTCGAGGACTAACTGTACATGTTAAATTTTTTAAAATATGAGTAAATTAAGTTACGGTGTTTGTCACCTTTAAACAGTAATATGAAGGTAACAATTATTATTGTATACATGTAAAGCTACATAACCATTTACTTAACTTAACATCTTAAATCTAAGGAAACTTTAGTAACTGAAGAAAACCTGGATAACACCTTCCTCACCAGAGGTCGAATCACACTACAGCTGTATCACCAGCACCCTAGGAACTTATGTTAGAATTATTACTAAATCAATGATGTTACTTACTGGAATGATAAACGCCAGTGTCTTCCCAGAACCAGTTTTTGCTGCAGCTACAACATCAGTGCCATGAAGGGAGAATATGAGAGACTGCCGCTGTACCTTGGTGGGCACTGTAAAACTGCCATCTTTAAGTCCTTTCAGAGTTTTTCTACTTAAAGGCAATTTTGCAAAGCTCAGTATTTCTTCAGGACTTATGTTGGCAAGCTGAAAATAACAAAACCTTTTATGTATTAAAGATCTTTTGTTCTTACCATACGGGCATTGTAATCCATGCTGTACTAATCTATTTTAAGAAGAGAAATATGAAGGATGAGCATCAATAAATGTAAACATCTAATACAGTACAGGCTAACCCATTCAATTCACAATGTACCTCAAACACATCTGGATGGTGTCAAGCACAATGAAATTCAGTAAGTGCTACTGTAGGCAACTGAAAATCGTACATTTCCAACATGAGAATTTGAAATGATATTAAACTACAGTAGATTCTAAAAATAATCTTATTGCCTGTACTATATGTCATCCATCTACCGGTATATAGTAATTGTAATGTGAGTCTAAAATATCTTTTTAAAATATGTTACAAAAATTCTGGAATTTGCCAAATCCCATATAAAAAATTTGAACTGTGATAAAAAATGTACCCTAGACAAGAGTGACCTTACCTCTGTTTTCCTATTTTCTAGGTTATCCACCTCTTCCTTCTCTTTTGCAGATCGCTTTTTCTGGGGATTAAATTGTGGTTTTTGGTACTTTTTAAAGCCTTGCTTCTTACGTGGACCATTTGGCCTGTTCAAACCAGACATCTTTGTTTGGGCACCTTGATCGTTCTGCAAAAGTGAACAAAAGAAATAAAGACTAAACACCAAAAAATATATGAAGTACTGTACATTAATCACAACAAAACAAGCCCCTGCAGCAAGAATTGAGGATGTACTGTACAGTATTAGATTTAACAACCAATATCTCTACATTTTCAGCCCTTGTAAATACATTGGTCATGATCATCAGTGTCCTGGTCTCCCCAGCACTTTTCTGACTAACTGGGAAGGATAGTAGAATAAAAAAAATATTTCTCTATAAATGTACAGTCGACCACAGGAATAAATATACAGTACACACTATAGCTGTAAGGTCCGAAAATGGTCTGGTAACGTGGAAACTGCGCATCCAGACGCATGATGAAACTCCCCCACCTGTTATCTCTAAATAGTTTCTGTTTCCCCTTCTTTATTCTTATATTTACTCCTCTTCCTTCCATTACACATCAAAACACCAGTTAAAAAAAGTAGGGTAAGAGAAAAAGTGGGGGAGGAGGAGGGAGCTGTATGATAACTGCAATCCCATTTGGCAACAAGTTTGCTACCATTGGATACAATATATTACTTGTAACATAAACACAAGACAATAGTAAAACATTCACAACAAATGTCTTTATAACATATATGTAGGAATAAAACATAAATTACAGGTCATTTTGTAATTTTGTCTGTTCTGTTCAGGACAGTGTTACCAGATATTTTGTCTCAAACACAAACCGTAGGTGTATACTTATTCTTGTGGCCGACTGTACAAGGAGTGAGTGAGTGAGACAGGATATAGTGTTTGGTGAAGGGTTAGGAAAAGCAAGGGGGGGGGGGATTGTTGAGGTAAGTGATTCTCCCTCCCATGGCATTTAATCCTCTTGGCCCTTTACCATTTCTACCTCAGATGATACAACAATATTTTAAATATTATTCTGTACACATAATTAGCAGATGACATGTGCAGATAAAAAAAATAAATAAATGAACCCAGTGGCATCAATACAAACTTGCTACATAAATTGAAATAAGTTTGCAATAAATTGGAATGCAGAATACTAAATAATTTTTCAAGAGTAGTGATGAGCCAGGGAAGGTGTGTGAAAACTGTAACTAGAGAGTACAGTACAGTATTACACTTACCTCTGTTTTATTTTCCATCTCTTCCTTTATTTTTTCACTTGGTGTTTCTGTGGCTTCAACTAAGGTTTATGGTTCCCTTTAAAGACTCACTTAATCACAGGAAGCATTTTGTCTGTTCATACTGAATATCTCTTGTTTGATCAACTGGACCTCTCTGTAGGATTAGACCAAATAAATTAGACAAAATAATGACAAAATAATGATTTAATGCATAAAACTATATCCAGTATCAGTGAAAAGTTGTTCCTTACCTCAGGAATTACCCATATTCATCTTAAGAATGGCAATTTATATATTTGGGCTTTTCTTAATTTTTTCCTTCGAGCAATTCAAAATGAATCAACAACAGCTGACCTGTCATTTTCCCTTACAATGTGTAGTGGTTGCAATAGAATTGCCAGTGATTTGAACTTGCTGAATATTATTAGGTGTACAGTAAATCAAGTCTAACAGCCTTATTTTATTTTAATATTTTATAAACATTTTGTAACCAAAATATATGAGGCGCTTAGAGCCAGAGTAACAAATCAACCAACCCCCAGATATCCTAATTTGTGTATGAATGAGTCCATCAAGTGTTTCTTTACCATATCAGATGGTAAAAAGTGGGGATAGTCACCTTAGCATTAGAGCAAGATTCCCACTGAAAAGGAAATGTTTCCCAACCTTATGAGCTGGCACATGAATGAGCTTATGAGAGGGATACTTGAAGTTAGACCTAGCCTAACATAACCATCCTAACCCAGCCACAGCACTCAGGAACTATATCTAACCTAACCTAAATTCCTAAGATTCCCAGGAAGATCAAAACGCTTCTGTACCCTAGGATATTCTTGGGTAACTCATCACTAATTTACAAGAGAAAATATGAATCTTACCAGTTTTATACAGAATCTGATCTAACTTAACCACAAGTACTCAATTCCCCTGATGTACTGTATGGGTACTTAAATGAAACTCACCATACAAATACATATAGCTGGCACATAAGGTATTCATCATATACATGCCAACTAAATGAATATACCAGTCCTTCCTTTATCAGACAGTGAAAGAAAGTAATACTGATCTATTTTAGTTAAGCAAAGAGTAGACACAAATACTAAAACACCACAAATAATACAACTTTTTCTCACCTTCACCCCTCCAACACGTGAGCCACGACATACACTGTTTACATCATATCATTCCAAGTTAAAAATATAACATAATTATTTCCCATTATGAAACTGGATAGCTAATATATTTTAACGTATCAAATGAATAATTAATAGTTGTATAATAATCCTAAATACGCTTTTATTTCCGAGCAAGATTTTAATTCAGCTATGAACTTGTTTGAGGTCACCTATATTTTGTGTTGTGATCAAATGGTCTACACGATCTATTTTTTCCCTGTAGGATTTTATTAATTAAGTTTGTATAAATGTGTTAAAATGGGGTTATATCTAAATTAAACCGACTTTTACTTTCATCCTTTTCGCCACTGATCGGCTCGTTAGCCGCTTGGGTGGTCGGTTACGTCACTGTTACGCACTGTTGGCAAGTGCTGGGCATGTATTGGCTCATGAATGTATCTGCTGTACCTGCGCCAGTGTTGGTAAGGTCTGGTCTTGAAAGAGCTCACACTTGGTGCCGTCACAACGCTCTCTGGTAGATTGTTTCAAGAGTTTATAATTCTCACTCAGAAAAAGTTTGCCCTCACAGTTTTCTGGACTTTGTGGCTTCTTCAACTTTGAGCTGTGACCCTTTGTAGAGCAAGCGTCCACCAGCTTCAGGTATGGACACTCGACTGAGTAATTCCCTCTGGGCTCTGAGATGTTTATAAACTTCAATTAGGTCCCCCCTTGCCCATCTACAGTATACGCTTGGCAATTGCAAGCGTTCTAATCTCTGAAAATATCTGAAAAGACAATCAACTTGAAATCTGTAAATGTATAGGGAATGTGGTATTAAATCTGGCATAGTTTCCCTTACACCCGTTTTCTATGAACAATTTACAATGGTAAACTCTGGCTCGTCTAACTTATTCAAGCTGACACTAATTAATTGTTATGTATGGCGACCCTTTCTTAATAGAGTTAATAAGTTACCAGTTAGGGTATGAGTCAGTTAACAATGCCAATCGTAAGTTTTTTTTTACCTATCTACAGTACGTTAGGCTTGATAGCCAAATTTTTGGTCAGTAGGGAGGCAGTCCAGGGGCAGATCCAGGAATATCAAAGAGGGGAGGGGTCCAAGAAATTGTGGGTGGGAACGTAATGGCGAGCACAGCGAGCACAACCAGCTAGGGGTTCTGGGTGGGGGCGCTTTAAGCCCCCAGAAAAAATTAAATCTGACCAATATTATGGGCATTTTGAGGCTATTTTGACGCCATGTGCACTTGATATTAGGAGATATTCTATACAAAACGCCTGACTACAATACTGCATTAAAGAAAAAGTCTTGTAATTTTCTAATGAAAGGGGGATCCGGATCCCGATCCGCCCTTGAGCAGTCATCCATTGAACATTACTAAATAATAAATGTGTCATTCTTGCAGTACCATAGTTTTTTTGTTTTTGTTTTTATCCTCTTCACCACTGATCGGCTCGTTAGCCGCTTGGGCGATCGGTCACGTCTCTGTTACGCACTGTTGGTGTAACAGAGACCATTGAGAAACCTTATCGAATGTTTTCAAAAAGTCCAAATAAAATATCTCTAATGTCCGCCCCCAGACGCCTACTATACCATACAGACATTGTTCATCGTGGGTGAGGGAAGTACTGTGATGACATCCAGGCAGGCTGTTTGATAGTGTAGTAATGTATAAGTCTACTGTGAAGATGGAAGCAAATCATATTGCTTTTGAATGTAATCAGTGACCGACCTCAACCATAATCTACTAATTTCTAACCAGTAACCTTATGGAACTGTTCTCAGTTTGGTGGTAGTAAGGAGAAGTGTTGGGAAGTTAGACGACTAAGAAACATCAATAAGACGTTATTGAGGTGATAATTATAACAAAGATCAACAGACTAGCCTCAAGTGTTGGGAAGTTAGACGACTAAGAAACATCAATAAGACGTTATTGAGGTGATAATTATAACAAAGATCAACAGACTAGCCTCAATATTAACAGATAAATCAACAGGACGAATTTTCACCACCTGTTAACGGAGAGATTAACAGTTTGTTTGCCAAGTACTGACCGCAGATCAAAATGTACAGTATACCACCAATCGGAGAGGTCTGGCGGTCACAACTTTAACGAGGTTTGTGTCCCGGCGGGTCCGAATATAGCTTTCCCTTCTCAGAATACAAAATAGTTAAAATTTATTTACAGTATTTATTATAAAAACAAAGGCGAGGGAAGAGCCAGGTAAAAAAAAAAAGATCGTGGTTGATTAGGTTTTATTGTGGGATGTAAAAAGAGGCGGATTATCGTGAACCTGATGACCCATAAGATAGTGAGACCGTAGCTCACCCGTACCTAACTCACCTACAACTATACATGAATACATATACAGTATACATCCATATACACACTGAATATGTAAGAAAAACACATATATTTCATACAAATATTTCGTGTGCAATTGTATAAAGGTATGCACGATAAGTCCAATAGAAAAAAACGGCATTACCAAATCAGATTATGCTTCCATTTAAATGAAAGAACACCCAGTAAAGTGATCTGTGTTTATCATTATTAAAACTACAATAATGAGCCCAACCATATTACTTTGTCCAGGTAATGGAAACTATACGCACAATTTAACGACTTTTTTTAAACTGTTGATATACACATGTGGAGTGCGATGGCCAAGTGGATACAGCATACTGTACATCCAGCTGTGAATGGGATACCCGGTTTTACAGTAAGAGAAATGAATGGCAGTCGAGCGCAGTGCAGTACCATAAAATAAAGGGTTTGTGTACAATGTGGTGTATTCGAACTATCCGAAATGTCGTTATACGCCTTCTGGACCCACCACCACGTTCATACACGACATCAGTGTCAAATAAATGCAGTTAACATCAAAATATATAAAGTATAATATTTTATTGGTGTTAAGTTTGTGACCCTCACTAAAGTGCGTTTTTTCCCAGCTGAGAAAAGATGCCCCGCCCCCTCCTCAAGAGTTACAGCTGATTAGCTGTTGCAAACCTGTCCGATTTTGTCCTGAAGTAATGATGTATTTTTAAATGAGTTTATTCATAATCGTTGGGATAACCGTTTCTGACGAGAAAGATATTTAGCAAAATTATATAAAGATACATACATTCATTATTTCAAACATAAGCACGTAGGACGTTTATCAGAAGTATTATACAGTACACGGATTAACTGTTAAACTCTGGCCGGGCCGGTGGAAAGTTGTTTGGACACACTTCCTAGCCCCCCTTGGTCCCTGTTCACCTAGCAGTAAAGTAGGTACCTGTTGTAAATCGAAAAGTTGCGAATTCGTATTCAGGGAAAGTTGTTGGAGTTTCCAATACCTTGCTGACAAACACCTATGACTCTTCAAGCTTCTACGCCCTTGACCAAAAACCTATGACCCTTCAGGCTTCTATGCCCTTAACTCATGAGACATAAAGGCAAGCATGAATTTAGCATGCTTCCCAGATGGGCGCCGTAAGCGCTGTGAGCGCTTCATCCTGCACCGAATGTAGAAGGGTGCCCAATAAACTAAAAAAAAAAAGAAACCCTCTGGTAGCAAATTCACGCTTTCGGGGGATGCATTTAATAATACTTAATTTTTCCACAATAAGGCATACTAAGACAAATTACGTATTAGTATTACTAAATTATGCAAAAACAACATTTTTAAAGATCAGAATCACATTGAAATATTACACGACCGTTAGCAGAGGCGGGGAAAATATGTTGTTTGAAATAATGAATGTATGTATTGTAGGAATTCGTGGTATAATGTTGTCTAGCACTCAGGATGGATGGAAACTCTAAGGTGGTTTTCTTGTATAATATAAGTTATATGATAGACAGTCTGGTGCTGGAGGTGCCGTGTGGTGAGGAGCTGCTCAGTAGAGACGTTCGGTGAGTAGCGTGTTGAAGGAGGTAGATGTGCAGGAGCTTCGTTAGAGAAGATGTTGCCTGTTGCTGGCCTCCTGGTTGAATGAAAGCTGGACAGCGAGGAGCTTGCTGGAGGTGTTGCGTGTTCAGGAACCGAGAGCAGAATGAGAGAGCTGGTCGGTGAGGACGCTCAGAGAAGGACAGTTGGTGGGTCGCCATGCTCGCCGGCGGGAGCGAGGACCGCCAGGCAGCGGCGGAGGAGGTGTTGCTTGTTCAGGAAGAATGGCCAGATTGAATCTCAATGGAGAGACAGAGCTTATATACCCAGCAGCCGTGAGTCATCTATGAGTCATGTAGGGAAAACCCGAGAAGTAACCGGTCTTTGGCTCCGTTGCTAGGATACTGCGGCATCTGGTGACGCCGCCGCCTGGGCCGCTAGTTTGGTTGCTAGGGAAGATGGTAGCAGCTGGTGGCTGCGGCTATGCAGTTGTAGGCAGTTGTAGGGGAGACGTCCACTACAATACTCCCCCTTCCCTCCAGGCGGTGTAGGAGACTTGTTGTCTGTAGAGTTGCTTAGCACATGTGAGGCAGACCGGGCGGTGCATGCCACATGTGAGAACGGCGATGGCGTGAATGAGCCGATCGCTGAATACAACTGTCTAGATACACACTATCTGTGGGAGAAGGGAAAAAAGGGTGTGTGGAGGCGATGAATGTTGTGCTTCCCTCACGACAGGTACAGAGTCGTCAGATGCGCCTGCTGGGGTGTGTGTGGGCCTGGGTCAGGAGCAGGGGCTGCGTCAGCAGAGGCGGATAAGGGCTCGTGACAGCAGCTGGGTCCACGACAGCAGCAGGGTGCAGGACATTAGCAGGGAGTACCTGAGGGAGAAAAGAGGGGTGTGTGTGGGTCCGCACTCAGGAACAGAGGCCGCATCAGGGGCGGCAGGGGTTACTGCTGGGCCGGGGTCGGCGTCTGAGGCAGGACGGGTGTGCTGGGGTCGGTAGGATGTGGTGCTTGGGGCAGGAAGAGGAGCTGGTGTCTCCTCCATCCTGTGTGAGTGCTTATCTCCCGGAGTCACCATTTGTAGGGTTACGGGATATAATGTTGTCTAGCACTCAGGATGGATGGAAACTCTAAGGTGGTTTTCTTGTATAATATAAGTTATATGATAGACAGTCTGGTGCTGGAGGTGCCGTGTGGTGAGGAGCTGCTCAGTAGAGACGTTCGGTGAGTAGCGTGTTGAAGGAGGGAGATGTGCAGGAGCTTCGTTAGAGAAGATGTTGCCTGTTGCTGGCCTCCTGGTTGAATGAAAGCTGGACAGTGAGGAGCTTGCTGGAGGAGGTGTTGCGTGTTCAGGGACCGAGAGCAGAATGAGAGAGCTGGTCGGTGAGGACGCTCAGAGAAGGACAGCTGGTGGGTCGCCATGCTCGCCGGCGGGAGCGAAGACCGCCAGGCAGCGGCGGAGGAGGTGTTGCTTGTTCAGGAAGAATGGCCAGAATGAATCTCAATGGAGAGACAGAGCTTATATACCCAGCAGCCGTGAGTCATCTATGAGTCATGTAGGGAAAACCCGAGAAGTAACCGGTCTTTGGCTCCGTTGCTAGGATACTGCGGCATCTGGTGACGCCGCCGCCTGGGCCGCTAGTTTGGTTGCTAGGGAAGATGGTAGCAGCTGGTGGCTGCGGCTATGCAGTTGTAGGCAGTTGTAAGGGAGACGTCCACTACAGTATCTTTATATAATTTAGCTAAATATCTTTCTCGTCAGAAACGGTTATCCCAACGATTATGAATAAACTCATTTAGAAATACATCATTACTTCAGGACAAAATCGGACAGGTTTGCAACAGCCAATCAGCTGTACCTCTTGAGGAAGGAGCGGGGCATCTTTCTCAGCTGGGAAAAAACGCGCTTATAGTGCAGTTGGCTTCATTCCTGTGTTTATCACTTGGCTTTCAATTTCAATTTCAATTGTTTATTCCTTGATAGAGGAAGCGGGATCCTAGTGTTGTCACTACAGTAGGTACCCCTGTACAATGACACCAGAAGCATCTGGCAAGTGTGACAAGTGTATACAGTATAAATATTATAAAGGGGCTTACTAAAGCCTAAGGAAGGAAGGATATTCCTTTAACACATAATCAATGTTATTTACAAAATATCTTCAAGATACGAAACAGAGAAATAAGGAAAAAGTAATTCGGAAATGGGAATAGAATAGAAATACGAAAATGGAAATACAACATAGAACTGAAAAATGGATATAAAAATACGTAAGAAGAAAAAGAAGAGATATTGAATAAAATATGTGATGGGATTTAAACCGAGTAAAAAAAATAATTGAAAAAGGGAATTTTATTTACGTTCCTCTATATTTACGCACACACACAAGAGAAAGTACTGTATAATTCTACTTTCTTTGCTCCGTGATTATAGAGACAGGGCAAGTTTTATACCCGGGTTTGTTTTTCTTTCCTGTGTAAAGTAAACAAAGCGTCTACTCTCTCTCTCTCTCTCTCTCTCTCTCTCTCTCTCTCTCTCTCTCTCTCTCTCTATTTCTCTCTCCAAAGGTGTATCAAGAATAAACTAATAAACATAATGAAACAAAATGTTAATTACCAACGACAGAAAAATAGAAGACGAACATAATTATACAGTGAGTCAACAGAGAAATGAAGAAAACGAAATAAAACATAATAGGGAAATATTGGATAAAAAATAAATAAAATAATAATAATAAAAATAATAATAATAATAATAATAATAATGCCCAGTAATAATAATAATGATATGTAGAATAATAATAATATTTTAGTGTGTATGATATTAAATAAAATAAATGAAAAAAAAATATGAAGTAAAATTAATACAGTAATAAAAATCAAATAAGTGCTGAATAAGAATATAATAATCACAAATAAAAACTGAAAATAAAATAAATATTACGGCAAAATAACTAAAATATTAAAAAATAAATATAGAAAAAAAAAAAGAAATAATAAATAAATAAAAAACAATAAAAAATTCTCCCAGAAAACAAAACAAAATTTTATACGAAGGACCCAAACAATTTTTAGCATCCATGAAAAAAATAATAGTTTTTATTCCTACTTGAGTTAACAATGACATTAGATAAGTCAATGTTGCTTATAGTAAAAAAAAAATATGACCAATTTTAGTTCAAATTTCCTTTATTTTAATTGCATTTTAAATAAGATTTAATGAGATAGAGGAGAGAGGCTAACGGCTGCCCCATTTCTCCGCCTCAATAACCTCTTATAACTCGTATAAAAGATAAAACCATCGGCACTACCAACTATATATACGAGCTCTGACGTCTCAAACACAACCCACAAACAATCACAATAAACTACAGTACTTTAACTACACAAACACACACCAGCACTTGTTGATTTTGCTTTGATACAGTATTGACTTTATTCGTATCTATTGTCTTATACATAGTGAAAAGAGCAACAGGAATGACCCTAACAGCTGTAAATCATATCAGATAGCCACTTGGGTCTGAGTGTAAGAAGGGTCTATTAACGCTGGCTCCGTTACCCTATAATTTCAAAGGTAATTTCGTTTTTTTTCTGGTATTTGACAATTGTGACTGTAAAAATAAATGGTGTTCAGTAATTATGTAACAAATAATCGTGATAGCCTTATAAACATTCAGCTTGTCTATATAAGCAACAAACTTCACGTTACAGAAACCTAACTATATCGCTCGAGTATATCTACACATGCTGCCAGAACGAGAAGATTTTAACCAGGAGAGTTTAGTAACCCGACAGCCGCACCCTTATTCACTACCTCCTAAGATGTCCCCACACACAACGCTTCCGTGACGCCTGCTGGACCACCACTCCACGACCCCCTGACGGAGACACGATGATCCTCCCAATACTGGCCAGATATTTTGTAAATAATATTGATTATGTGTTAAAGGAACATCCTTCCTTCCTTAGGCTTTAGTAAGCCCCTTTATAATATTTATACTGTATATACTTTTCACACTTGCCAGATGCTTCTGGTGTCATTGTACAGGGGTACCTAGTGACAGCACTAGGATCCCGCTTCCTCTATCAAGGAATAAACAATTGAAATTGAAATTGAAATTGATAGCGGACTTCAGGGGTCTGACAACGTGTGCGAGTTACATACACACCCAGGTATTTTGTCTCATTAACCCAGTCCAAGGGCGTTCCTGATAAGAGAAGGGGTGGAGGTACAACACGACCGTGCCACATGGCTTTTGTTTTCGCAGTTGAAAGAAGGAAACCAAGTGAATCACACTCTCTGGAGGCCAGATCAAGGGCTTCCTGCATGCTGAGGTAGTCAGGGGCTTGGAGGAGGACATCGTCGGCATATCCTGAGTGGACAACTTCTGTCGGCCACGGGGAAAGTTAAACCCCTTAAATTTCAATTCTGAGAAAAAAGTATATTTTGGTTAAAAATTTTGTAAGGTATAAGACTTACCTTTTTGGTGGTTTTTGGCCAAAAATTTGATTTTGCTGAAAATCACAGTATGGGCATTCCTGAGCTTGCTGAGTATGAACATGTGGGCCACGATTCGATTGCAGAGTAATTAGTGGCCAAAATGACCCTTCAAAGATTTTAGACATTTTTCAGTGCTAATTACTCATCAACTATGGGTTTCCAAGGTGTGATTTAGGGTTATTCTGAAAGTACTTAATTAGTTGAACCCCTTAAATTTCAATTCTGAGAAAAAAGTATATTTTGGTTAAAAATACATCATTACTTCAGGACAAAATCAGACAGGTTTGCAACAGCCAATCAGCTGTACCTCTTGAGGAAGGGGCGGGGCATCTTTCTCAGCTGGAAAAAAAACGCGTTTATAGTACAGTTGGGTTCATTCCTGTGTTTATCACTTGGCTTTGCCAAACTTCTCTCTCCTTAAGGTGTGAACCCAGTGGGCGGGAAGGAAGGGGAGGGGGATGCGGGGAGTGAGGAGGGAAAGTGTACAAGATATCAGTTGGGAGAGATTACAATGCAGAATAATGCTTGACAATAACGATGGGGTTTCCTCAGCTGAGTGTAGCCGTCTAGCGCTAAACAGATGAAAATACTAAAGTTAAAATAGGATGAGAAGGGACCACAGTCATTCCCAAGTGTTCTTCCAGCAACAAACGAACCTGGAATTACTAAACGGAGAGTACAATAAGTATAGGTGTTTTTAATTAAACTTTTATTCAAGAGTCTTTATAATTCGTTTGTTTGTATTTATTTTAGCATATGGTTTTTGTACATGCCTTTCATTTTTTGTTCTGTGCTTGTCGTCTGGAACCTTCTTCGGCTTGTTTGCGGCCGATGACTTTACCATCAATATGTACTGTACTGTATTTTTGTTAATACTGTATCCTAAAAGTCAATGCAGTTGCGTGGTCTGGAAACCTACCAGGTGAGTACATAATAGGATAACCTAAAATTTACTTGTCGAATGTCGTGCACGGCCCAGAGGAAACTTGTAACTTGAGTGTAAATATATGACTGGAAGCGTGATCTCAGAAGAACGGTCATTTTTCCTAATTTCACTTAACTTAATATAATGTTCTGAATCTATCACTGTATGTAAACTTAAGACTTACGATACAAACTAGTGCAGCGTCTACCATTGATAGGTCTAGAGTCCCGCCCAGTCCTCAAAGGTTCGAGTACTCCTCATAATGGAAGAATAGGGACCTTCAACTGGCTGAATTATGTAAGAGATAAGAAATGACACCCAGAAGCAGCATCAATGATACATAAGACACGCCACCGTAACTAGTGACTTCACTTATCAACAGTTAGGAGGCAGATTTAGAGTGTAGAACCTGTTACGAAGACTGTGTATCTCACCTCTGTCTGTGGAAAGTTCCAATACCCCCCCAGTTAGGAGGCAGATTTAGAGTGTAGAACCTGTTACGAAGACTGTGTATCTCACCTCTGTCTGTGGAAAGTTCCAATACCCCCCCCCCCCCACCCATTGTGCTCAAGGGCAACAAGAACGATTTCATAACCTGGAACTTCATCTATGGCTCAAGAAGGCGCACAGAGGAGAGTTATCCAAGTAGGGAAGAAGTTTAACATTTTTAACCTCATCTCGTTAGTCAGGGGATGTTGATGATTATAAGTGAATAGGAAAAGGATAAACTCATGTTGGTGGCAGAAGGGGGGGGGGGTAGGGGGACTTGGGGGTAAACTTTCGCCCACTGGATCCATCAATACTTGAATGGTTCAGTCAATTTATTATCGGTGAAAAATTTAAATTGAATTATTATAGAATATGACCATTTAAAACCAGGAAGGTTTACATTACCTAGTGTAAAAACTCGTCCGTGTGGCTATCTGTTCCCCATACTAACCTATAACCAATGTCGCCCTGATATTATTTTGAACAATTTTAGTTATTAGTCCAATTTGACTCGAACATACACTCGTTTGGCCAACACACTGATGCTATTATACTGCTGGGGCCACGATCAAGCTAGGTGAGATTAACTGCTTTACCAGACCTGTAGTAGCAATGACCCTCCCTACCTTCCTCCCAGCAATTTCACTTTGGGTACATAACTGGCGACCAAATGCAGAAAATTCCAGAACATTCCAGCAGTGTAACGGTATTTGTCCCTCCCGCCAAAACTGAGTATCAATGGTACTAGTTTTTGAAGATGTGTGTCGTTATTCTCATATCTCAGCACTAGACATTAACAAACGGTGGTAAAGCCCTGGGTGTATTTGAGCTATAGGGAGGAATGGCTGTCTGTGTCTGTCTGTCTGGCTGGCTGTCTGGCTGGCTGGCTGTCTGTCTGTCTGGCTGGCTGGCTGGCTGGCTGGTTGGGCAAGATGTAGCTAAGTATACCGTGGTGACTATGGCCTTAACCAGTAATTGAGTGAGAATAAATTGACATCTGCGGCAACCAATCATAACAATCGACATATCCTCGCCGTCTACACCTTTGGTTTATATCACAGTAACACACTTCTCAAGCTACCCGATACCCGTCATAAGAGACTCATAAACAACGTGAGTCTAAGGATGATTAGTGGTAGGGAGTCTAGCCTCAGGTAGAAGCCTCCACAGTTAACTCCCAGTCACCATTCGCTCTCAAGTCTCCAGAAACCAATTATAGATCGACCAATGAGGGCTCTACACTTTCCTTTCAGGCGGAGTCATTATTTGTATGGTCGTCTTGTGTCTCAGTTGTAAATGAGCCAATAAGAATTAACATTTTTTCTTCTCGAGGTCCCTGTACGTCAGTGTGGGCTTATAAGGTGTGTCCCGGTACAGGGTATGGTGAGGTGGACCAACGACTCCCTAACATACATACATACATACATACATACATACATACATACATACATACTTACATACATACATACATACATACATACATACAGTAAGTGCTATGACTGACCGCCTCGACGACAGCTATAGATCACCCATTAATATTTTAGTAATTAATGAGATGTGAACTTAATAATATGCTCACGGTAATCAGCAAGTAATAATAATAATAATAATAATAATAATAATAATAATAATAATAATAATAATAATAATAATAATAATAATAATAATAATAATAAAAATAATAATAATGACCTGACCTGACCTAACCTAGCCGAACCTAACCATTTAGTCTAATTTGGATCAATGTGAATTTTTATTTATTCAGTTATGGTTGGAAGTTGTATGATGAATAACTTATAAACCATATCATTCATCTATAGATCTGTACGTGTATAAGTCATGTCGGTATGTCATTTATTTCCGTACACACACTCAACATAAAGTCTATACCTGATAAATGAGCAAACTGGAATTATTATTATTGTTATTAATTACGCCAGGTAATGAGATATTAAAATCATGGGTGGGTCTCAAAGCTTGGTGACCCATATAACGACCTCCCTAACAGCCAGCTTGGTGCCTTAGGTTACCGACGTACATTAGATAGAGGGGGATGGAGGTGGGGTGGTGGTGGAGGGGTGGCTGGGCTATATACGCTCTAGGATAACGACCTAACAGCTCCTTATAGTTGGATTTTAACCTTAATAAAATCCATCGAGAATCCGCCTGCATCTGATCGTGGAATTCATAATTGGCCTTCGGTTCACAAGGATATGACCAGCAGTGTATTCAACCGCCTTCCCGTCCCGTATCAATGTGGGTAAGAGATGAAGGAAACAGTGTGGTTGCCAACTTTGTATTATCCTGTATATAGGCCTAACTAATATAGCTTTAATACAGCATGATAACATACACATAACATCCTATAATCAACATAAAATAACCTCCACATCAATAATCATTAACCTACATACATCAATAACTAAATAACAAACAAACTGGACAAAACACAAGTAATCTAGCGTGTGATTGACCTTATATGCGTACATGGTAGCCTGTGGTGTGTCTGTAAATGGTTTGTGTACGTGGATGTGTATAGTTGCGTGTACATAAATGGGTACAAGTGTGTGTGTATGGGGGAAGGGTAGTGGGGATGGTCATGGGTGGTGGGGATGGTCATGGGTAGTGGGGATGGTCATGGGTAGTGGGGATGGTCATGGGTTGTTGGGATGGTCATGGGTGGTGGGTATGGTCATGGGTGGTGGGGATGGTCATGGGTGGTGGGGGATGGTCATGGGTAGTGGGGGATGGTCATGGGTGGTGGGGATGGTCATGGGTGGTGGGGATGGTCATGGGTGGTGGGGATGGTCATGGGTAGGGATGGTCGGTGGTGGGGATGGTCATGGGTGGTGGGGATGATCATGGGTGGTGGGGATGATCATGGGTGGTGGGGATGATCATGGGTGGTGGGATAGGGGTGGTGGGGATGGTCATGGGTAGTGGGGATGGTCATGGGTGGTGGGGTGGGTGGGGATGGTCATGGTGGTGGGGATGGTGGTGGTGGGGATGGTCATGGGTGGTGGGGATGGTGGGGTAGTGGGGATGGTCATGGGGTCATGGGTGGTGGGGATGGTGGGTGGTGGGGATGGGTGGTGGGGATGGTCATGGGTGGTGGGGGATGGTCATGGGTGGTGGGGATGGTCATGGGTGGTGGGGGATGGTCATGGGTGGTGGAAGGTCATGGTGGTGGGGATGGTCATGGGTGGTGGGGATGGTCATGGTGGTGGGGATGGTCATGGGTGGGGATGATCATGGTGGTGGGGATGGTCATGGGTGGTGGGGGATGGTCATGGGTAGTGGGGATGGTCATGGGTGGTGGGGATGGTCATGGGGATGGTCATGGGTGGGGATGGTCATGGGTGGTGGGGATGGTCATGGGGTGGGGGATGGTCATGGGTAGTGGGGATGGTCATGGGTGGTATGGTCATGGGTGGTGGGGATGGCTGCGGTGGTGGGGAAGGTCATGGGTGGGGGATGGTCATGGGTGGTGGGGATGGTCATGGGTGGTGGGGGGATGGGTGGTGGGGATGGTCATGGGGTGTGGGGATGGTCATGGGTGGGGGATGGTCATGGGTGGTGGGGATGGTCATGGGTGGTGGGGATGGTCATGGGTGGTGGGGATGGTCATGGGTGGTGGGGATGGTCATGGGTGGTGGCCCTGGTGGGGATGGTTATGGGTAGCCGTTTAGAGAAAACTAACAACCATGACGCGCACATACTGTATAGGTTCACACAAAGATTCCAGACGGTCACTGATATTGTTGTGGCTGTGTTCGTCTTGTGTGGGTTGAGGATAATGTCAGGTAGTAAATTTAGGTGTGTACAATAGAAGACGGTTTTATTCAGCTTCAGGGGGCGGGGTCGTTAACGAGGCCATTCAGTAAGATGACACTTATTAAGGATCGGTATCTCTTTGTCTTGGGCTTATACTGATCTACACTCACGATCTTCTAAAAAACAAACCGCGTACAAATGTTCTTAGACATTTGTGGGCAACCTGCGGCCCACGACCCATGTGCGGCCCACCAGGCTTCTGAGTGCGGTCCACTCGACATGTTTTACCGTCGTCCACACACAAGGAAGAATCATACAAGCGGGAATGACGAGCATTTATTGACTTTATGGCAATTATTAATTATTTCTGTAATTTGGTGGGATTTATACAAACATTTTATATTAATTTTTCGACAATTCATTGATACTTTAAATTTATTTCACTTATTTCCCAAATATATTTACTTTCACACATAAAATAGGCCTATTTAATTTTTGATATAGCAATACCTCATGATCAACTCGAGTGTTCTACTGGTGGTGGTTGTGTGTACCTGTGATGTATTGTGAGGTAACCGTAATATACTGTACAACCCCCCCCCCCCACTTCCCTAATTAGTCTCCTGGTGTTGCATAATATGGGGACGTAAGGTATACCATGACTTCTTTCTTTCGCTCTTATTATTCAATGATGACAATTCTATTAATACATCAACAATATCTATAACTCACTATGAAACATTCAGCTTGTGTTAAATGTCATTATGAATATTGGTATGGTAATGGTTGGTGGTACGTATGGCAAACAAATTTAAATCTAGTGGCTCCCTCATTGGCCCAGGTCGCTCGCTCATCACTTCACCGCCAAATTTGCAACCAGATTTTTTTTTTACAGATTGCCCTCGAGGGGGCTAGTTTATTGGGCACCCCCTTACATCCTGTGCAAGGTGATGCGCAGAAGCGTTTACAGTGCCCAACAGGGAAGCATGCGGAGTTCATGCTTGCCTTTATGACTCATGCATTAAGGGCGTAAAGGCCTGGAGGGTCATGGGTTTTGTCAGCAAGTTACATAAAGTGACAGAATGATGAGTGTGGGGGGGGAAAATTCCCGGTACAATTTATCTGTTTATGGCAAAGTGTGGCAGGTCCCTAATAATGTCAAGTGCCAGGCCTGTCACTAGGAGGAGGGATATCTGGTCAGGGAGGGAAGAGGTGTTGGTAACGGCTGGGGACCTGTAGGAGGAGGTCATAGGGCAAGTGAGGATGTGGTGAAAGAGGGTGTGAGAGTCGGGTTGGCCACAAAGTTTACAAACAGTGCGGCCAGGCTCAGGGTTGCCAATGTACTAGGCGTGGCGAAGTACAGTGGGGTGTGGAGGAGGTGATATGGTGTGGTGGGGCAGGTACAGTAGGGGTGGAGGGAGGTATGTAGGCATTGACAACATTGAGGGACACACCTTTTAGTGTAATTGTGATGGTGTGTGCGTCGACATGTCGGTGGGGTACAGGTAGCCGGGGATGGTGTCCTCAGGTCCAGGTAGCCCTGGTGGAGACAACTCAGACACAGGAGCGGGCGCGGCTTGCGGTGGGTGGAGGACAGGTTGAGGCACCAAGTGTCGTGAAGATGGGGCAGGGCTTCGCTCGGGGGCAGCAGGACACAGCAGGGCAGGCCCGGTAGGCACTACACCAGTAGTGAAGGACGCAGGCGGTGGAGTAGGCCGTGAGCAGGGGGGGCTCACAGGGGGACCAACAGCTTGTGTCAAACCAGCAGAGAGGAGTGAGTGGGTGGCAGGAGTAGGTGGGAGATGGTGGTACAGAGTGTAGCGAAGAGTTTTTCAATACGGTTGGTAAATTCTTGGAAGAGGGATATGATCTGTGTCGTGTCACCGGAGGGGGGTTGTGGGAAGGCACCGGTGGGAGCACAAAGCCTGACAGCGTCAGAATAGAGACGGAGAGGAGGCCCAGTAGTAGTTGATTTAGGAGACGGCCGGGACTGCTGTGTTGTAGCTAGGAGAGGCCAGGCAGAGGCAGGTGTTGTTGAAGAAGGCGTTGCTGGAGACAGAGGGTACACAGGGGTGCAACCGTTCCGTAACCGACGAGTCTGCCTCTGACCTGGTGATCCTCAAATTAATACAGTCCGTCCTTTCGCGTATAGATACACTGTGTGATAACGTGTTTATTGGTTCGAAAGGACTCAAACTATACCATCAGGATATAATAACTTGTCTCAACCTTGAAAGACAAAATTAAGGAACGAGATACAACATCATGTTCATCATTAAAAGGAATTTCAATATATTACTTAAAATCCCCCCCCCCAAAAAATAATAATACAAAAATAATAATAAATAAATAAATAAATAAATAAAATAATAATAATAATAACCTAGCCTGTTGTTTATACCGACACATCTAGAATATAGTGAGCAACGAGGGAGTAAATGGGAGAGGAGTTACAACGTTTGTATATTGTTAGTAAACCGATAATGTCACTCTCCTCTTATCACCTATTCCTTGATAACTTAATTTAAGGATTAAAACACCAACACGAGTCGTAGCTTTAAACTACCAAAGGATTAGTGTGTGTGTGTGTGTGTGTGTGTGTGTGTGTGTGTGTGTGTGTGTGTGTGTGTGCGCGCGCAGTTTAATAATTTCATTAACTAATACTGTGTTAGCCTCCTAAGATTGTATTTACCGTTGTTGTGAAATTATAGAGAATATGATTTTTTTACACACGGATTCTTATTTCTCGTTCACCTTCTCACTGGGCTTGCTGTTGTGGCGTCTCTCATTGGTTAGCGATTCAGCCAATCATATACCTCTATCGTAAAGAATTACCTGTTGGCCGTGTATGGGCTAACAGAACCACTACAGTAATGGAGGAACAATATATAACAGATGACCTAACCTGGGCGGGCTCACTAACTCAAAAAAAAAAAAAATATTAATAATATTAATAATAATAATGTGATTACCCTCCCAGCTATATCAGCCAGGAAGAAGTAATTGAACCACCTCCTGCCTCAACATACACATTTCTACATAAAACATTACTAGAGGAATAAAGATGAGAGTGACCAACCAGCTCCACTAAGAACCTGGCAGGCCTCTCCATACAGTGTACCTTTAGACTAACACAACTAACACTTAACTAACACCTCAAAAAAAAGTGACTACCCTCCCAGTTACACAAGGACCTGGGCGGGCTCACTAACTCCAACAATAACAAATAATAATAATAAGCAGCATTATATAAATAAACCAATATTAATACAAAGGTCTGACGACCCAAGGGAGTAGAACAAAGACAAAACACCAATAAGAAAGATGAAGCGATCTGGTTGAGCCCAGATTCTTTCTACTCCTACTGTATTTCAGTTTCACCACTTTTCCTTCAACTCCTAATAATCTTCTTTCACCTCTTAACTAAAGACTTCGTATCGTAGACCTAAATTAGACGAGATAATGACCTGTGAGGTTAGGTTAGGTTCGGTTCAACTGTTAGGTTTAATTGGTTACGTCTTGGGCGTTCGAAAGGATTTTATCACTTAAGTCACATAATGTCTACCCAGCCGTGTCCGTTTTGGTATACCTTTCCACCTTTGGTCACTCGTCTACTGCTATAAAGATTGTTAACTATATATCCGGTACAATGGAGGGTTACAGCCTACAATTTCAAACAGGGGGATTTCCAACATTAAATAAATAGAGAGATATTCATTAAAATTAACCAATGAGTTAATTTTATCTAGGATTCTTTTTTTTTCATAAACAGTAGACCGACAATGTTAAATGATCACCCCGGCCACAACAAGACGAGGGACGATCGACGAAGAAGCGAGAGGCGTTACAGAGGTCAACAAAGGTGAGGTGAGGGGGGAGGAGTTTGGCGTTCAAACAGGCCACTCAACTCATACTCTATCTCTACCCAAGGTCTACCCATCCTCATCCATCCATCTATCCACCACCGTGATTAATGGTGACCCTGCAGCTCTCACATCCATCATCCAAGTTATCCCCCAAAAAGTTGTCTGGTTGAAATATTAATTATTCTACCTCAACAGACTACGGCTCACGTCACCTATAGTAGTTAAGTAAGGTAAATATACATGTGTTTTACTCCTTCTCCTTCCTCTTACCCCTCTTCCTCCTTCCCCTCTTCCTCTTCCCCCTCTTCCTCCTTCCTCAGTCATTAACAGTATCGCAGTCATTCATACAACATCATTAATAAGCCGTGACGAGTGTTCCTGAAATTCACTATGTAATTATATTTTTTACTGAATTTATTAAGTTGGAGGTTTTTTTTCCTCTTATTAGTTTTCATGTCAGGAATATGAATTAGATTTCTTTTCTTCTTCATAAAGTTGCCCCCTTTTTTTTTTTGGTGGTGGATCAAGGAGAAAATATCCACCCTTTTGATGGGTTTAAAGTATCCGTCATTTCTCACATACGGACTACATGTTAAAATATCTGTTAACAAATGTCCAAAGTAGGCCTATAATTTAGCCACTTTTCTCTACCGTCCAAAACCTAACCTAACCTAACCTGGGTATTCCTTTGGATAAAATGGCCACGACCGACATGTACACATTACTATCGGACACATAAACATCAAGTCAACGATATGTTAATGAGTCCAGACACACGGTAAAAACTGTTGAACACAAACAGGAAGAGAAGAGAAAATACATTGTAAATAAATATTCTCCACGGGTCAAGGTGGAGCTAGTGGGCGGAGGTCTAGTACTACCTGGAACCTGGTTAAATACCTGGCGGCGCTCGTGTATATCAGTGCTCTTGTTCGTCCAGGGAATAGATTTTTTGTTCTCTTGGCGAAACCGAGAGATTGAATGGAGGAAGGGTGAGGGGGAGTCGGAGGGAGGGTAGGAGGGGTGGGGGAATGAAGACTTTTTTTTGTAGGGAAAGAAGGGGTGAAAGAAGATTAGAGGTGGGGGAAGGAAGTTATAGTTCGGAAACTGAAGAAATTTAGGAGGAGGTAAGAGAGGGCGGGCTGACCGCCTAGCTAAGCTAATAGTGTTAGGGTTGTGTCATGGGTTAGTTATTGTCTGTCGGTACAGGCACTAGACATCATACCCTATCCCATACATGGGTGTTTTAAGGGCCTTATTTCATATTCCGCCGACCCTACTGGTGGATGCTGGTCTATGGAGGTTGTCTATTGCCTGGCCGTGTAGATCGGGGATGGTAATGGACCTTTTGAGATTTTGTAACTTTTTGGGAACCATGTATGGTTGTTGTCGTTATCTGGTGGGAGTCTTTGAAGGAGTTCTTGCTCTGATCGTTCTATCTTTTGCCAGATTCTGCTGGCCAGGGTGTGCAGCTGCTGGTTGATGGGTTTTATTCTCAGGTCTTTATGTATCTCGGCTGTGGTTCTGGTGAAGGGATATCTTTCACCTGTGACGAATCTTAGGGCTTCATTTTGGACCACCTGTAATTTGAGTGGTACTCATAGTATGAAGAGGTACTGCTGGGTAAGTTAATGTCGGTGTGATAAATGATGTCACCAGGCGGAGTTTTATTTTCTCAGGAAGCGCTTTAAAGCGGTATAGTTTTCTCAGCTCTCTTCTTGCCTTTTCCTTCCTGGTGTGGACATGATGGGAGTAGCCTGTCGTGGATATATGCAGGCCCAGGAGGGTGCCTCTGCTTTTGTATTCTATCTGGGCATTATTGGTTACTAATGGATGGGTTTTCCTTCTGCATAAGGGTATCACTGTGAATTTAGGGAGACTGGTTTGGATTTTCCATTGTTTTTCGTAATTATTTACCCTTTCTAATTCCCGCCTGGTGTTGTCGACCTGTAACACTCGCGATTTTCCTTGATGTGTTGTTACTTGAGTGATGTCATCTGCATACATTATATCTTCGTTACCTATTCTAGTGGGAGGCGGGGTGTCACTAGTGTAGATAATCTATAGGGTGGGGGAGAGGACGCTCCCTGGTACAAGCAGTGGGTATGGTGAGGGAGAGAGCGAAGAGGGGGGAGGGGTTGGGAGAGGTAGTGGGCAGGTGGGTAATTGAAGGGAAGGGGAGATGAGATGGGCAAGGCAGATGGGCATGTCGGATATCAGTACGTGTGCTTATTGAGGTGTGGCTGGAGGGTACAGTTAGGGGCAAAGGAAAAACGGAAGGTCAAGGTAGGTTTGAGGAAAGAAAGAGACAGGAGGGCATAAGAGAGGTAGACGGCAGGTGGATATCAAGAGGGAGGCGGCCACTTCCTCGCGGGCAAGCAGTCGGCAGTAGCACGTGCGTTTGTTGTGACGGGTCCATGTGGTGGCGGCAGGTCATTTTTTGCCTGGGTGGGGGTGCGTGCGGGAGCAGGCAGCAGCAGGGTAGCCGCACCACTCTTATGACAGTGATGAGCGACACAAGGCCGGCGCAGGTTGTGTCTAGTGTCCGCCGCCGCGCCGCGCACCTTCCCCCTCACTGTCTCCGAAATTTTCTGACGATCTTAGCATGGACATGATCACTTCCTGCAAACTCGTGCCTCCGCAGCCTCGCATGACCAGTAGCTCCTCGGGTGGCAGAGGCCATCACTGTACACCACCATTGAATTACTTGTGCATTTGTTGAAAGCCGAAATCCAGGTGATCTTAGCGTGGATATGATCCGCGTGTTCTTGCCTCCACAGCCTGGTGTGACCAGTAACTCCTTGCTTGGCCCATCGATGTACCACACTGCTGAACAACCTGTGCTTTCGCTGAGAGTGGAAACCCGGGTCATCTAAAGGTGGTCATGATCACTACCGGCCTGCTCGTGCATTCACAGCCTTGCTTGAACATAACCCATTACACGCTATAGAGGCCACACGTACACTACGATTCCTGAATTGCTTGTCCATTCATTGGAGGCAGAAATATCTACCAGTTGTGCTTGGTTCTGCAGCAGTGCTTACTTAATTGTACTTAAATCAAAAGCAAATTACTGTAGTAGCTGTGGTTCTGCAACAGATAAGTGGTGCAAGAAGCGAGTCTTGCGGGATTCCCCTGCTAATAGATCACTGATGCTATGACCGGGGAAAAATACCTGCTGGTGACAGAGTGGGGAGTGAGTGTGGGCAGGTACTTTTTTGTGTGAAGCCGTCGGGGTAGTGCTGTACGGCTGTGGGTTAGTGCTGGTGCCCCACATACCCACCTTGTGCCCTCCGCCGTCAAGAAAATTGCCTGTGAATAATGTGACGTATCAACCTTTTCCCCGGTTACACTGTGCAAAACATGAAGAAAATATTTGTGATTCTGGCAGTCAATGTTATCACGGCTTGGTCAATAAACTGGCTGTAAGTATATATACCATATAAATATATACGTAGTCTATAAATATATATTTCAACTATAGGGAATAATATACGAGGATGAGTTAATCAGAGGAGCCGGGTACCATGGAGCCCCTGAGGTCCTTTACTCAGTATCAAGGTAGGTAAAGCTTTTTCTCATCTGTCTAACTCCTCGAGTCCACCGCCTAATATGGGAGGCACTGGTAGCATTTTATCGGAAATGTTGTTATTACAAATCCTGTACCTAGCTGCTTCGGGACTAGCGTAAACAGGGTCCAACGAATTACCCAAAAGTACCCAAAAGTATATTAAATCAGGGTAACATTTTAACGAATAGCTGTTATACATACACAAAACATGTCTAATAATATTTTTAGTGTAATTTTGTAAAAATAATTTGTAAGATGAAATAATATACAGCGAAAAACTTTCAGTATTGGCGAACGCTAAATTCCAAAGAGTTCGTGAACAAGGGAGATAACTCAGATCTATCGTGATGCACTTCGCTAACCTAACCTAACCTAACCTAACCTAACCTAACGAAAAGTAAATCCTACGGCTATGTTAAATACCCCAAAGTAACAGAAACATCGGTAATTATATCTCCATTTTGGATAGGTGACTCTTTGGAATTTTGCGTTTTTCGCTGTTTATTATTTCATTATTTTGACTACATATCAATGAAAACATTATTAATCAGGTTTTATTGATGTAAAACATATATTCGTTAAGATTTTACCCTGATTTAATATACTTTTGGGTACATTTGAGTAATTCGTTGGACCGGCATAAACACGATTTATTTTGGACAGCGGAGCTAGACACGCTGTCCTACGCTCCCTATAGTAGAGGATGTTCCTATCTTTCTCTCCACACACTTTGGTCATATATATATTTTTTTCAATCTTAAACAGCAACAAGAACAAGATAATGGGAAAATTATAAACGAGAGACACTACCAAGAAGAGAGAGCATGAAGAAGAGTATTTTTTTTTCTCTAATCGACTAAAAAATTCTATTAAAAATATCCTATGATCTATTCTAAGCCATTTCCCAGTTTTATGATGTAACCCGAGTACACCCGAACTACACATCATTCTGTTAGTTATGTACAGCATCGTATTCATATAGAGTTTGTGAGGTAATTTCACTCATAAAATGTGGCTGGAATTTTCTCTTTGCGGTAATGCTATAGTTTAACCCCCCCCCCCAACCAACCCCTCCCCACCCCCACCTTACCCCTACCTCCCACCCTGACCAAGAAAACAATATGTTTTAAATGCGTAATATAACCTAACCCTTCAAGGTGTAATGTTGCCTTGACGTCTCTTATTCGAGGTAATGCCAGACGATTTTAATCATTCACTCAATGGAATAACCTCATCTAATCCAACCTAACTTAATCGAAGGCAAAATTTTAAACTTAAGGAAACTTGACCTATTGGTATTTAACACCGCTCGGATTTTTGTGGGGAAGTGTCTCAGGATTTTCTACTGTGTGTGATATTTCGTTACTGTGAAGATTAGAAAACAAGAGAGACGACAGAAACGAATGGTAGGAGGCGAAGAAGTAACAATAAAATAAAGAGAGAGACATTACTAACACACACACACAAATTGTAAAAGTAACGATGTGAGAGAGAGAGAGAGAGAGAGAGAGAGAGAGAGAGAGAGAGAGAGAGAGAGAGAGAGGTACGAGAGGGTTATGTTTACTGTCGCGGTACACTGTCATCCGGCCTGTCATCTCAGTAGCACACACCTGTAATCACGCCAACTATCCTCTAATTCCACGCGCTTCACACAACCGGCGTTTAAGCCCCGGAACATCAAAAGCTGGACTAAATTACACTCCTGGTACATTACACTGAAAATACTCAAACACCTTTCCCATTGTTCTTCGTTAGTGTAGTGTAGTGTAGTATAGTGTAGTGTAGTGTGTGTGTGTGGGGGTCAACCATATGGAAAAATATGTCATCACTTAAATATGAACACTCTTTATACACTGATTCACCTCTTAAATAGGGTAAATATTATCTCCTTTTTTTATATAAGTGGTGTTTTTGTGTACATTTTAATAAGTCTAACTTAATGGATGAAAATAGTCGTGGCGAATAGGTTGATGCACTGTTAGTTTACCTGAGAGACCAATTATTACCACGCCCTAGTAGTTGAGATGATCTACTAAGCCCCCGACTTAGCTATTAAGATTGGACGCGAAGCCTAAAGGTTAAGTCGGGGCCTATTAGGACTGGGGCCCAAATGACCTGTGATTTTTATTTTTTACAAGACTGATTTGAGATCTACTGTGGGGCTACTGTTGACTTCTAGTGTTCAGTCGTCAATGTTAAATTAACAGAGCGAACACAACAGACTGACACACAAGGAGACAAAGTGGCCGGCACTGCATTCAATCGCTTTAACAGTTCACACTCCTCATTATAAAGTTTAGTCCTGGTACCCATTTACAGCTGGGTCAAGTTGTTAAATAAGGGTGTCCCCGGGCGCGAACAGCCACCATTGGGGGAGGCGAGCGATTCTTTTCATCTATTTTTGTTCCTTCATCTTGGTTACTTTCCACAGGCACCGGTTCAGTCATGTCAGCATTGTTATCCTTCACTTTGTAACTGGGTTTTTCTGGCTAAGTAAACTGTTTTAATATCAACAGTTTGCACATAACTTTACAAACTACTCCCGAAGAGATGTAATCACAAATAAAAAGCAGTTTGGTGTGAACAGCCTCACTAACACACCTGCTCCTGTGAATAGCGTCAAAAAGATTAATAATAATACTTTCTGATTTGCATGGCTTTTACAGCTACAAGTGATGATGGTAATACAACACCACACTGAATATACTGTAGCGCATTTACATTACTAACAAGAGCCATCAGAACAAATAATCTCCCTCCTCCTGGGCCACACCTGAAGTTGAACACTGCTCCACCCAGCTTATCTCCCGCTACTGGATTTTAGAGACAAATGCTGTGTCACCGACGAACACGAAGTTAAGAAGATACGTGTTAATTAGCCAAGCGGATAAATATAATATGTGTTATTTTTTTTGGTCGTATTATTTCCTTTCTTTCTGCTTCAAAAATATTTATTCTGTCTAAAGCCGTGTCTGTCCACTATCCGCAGTCCCGGTCCACCACACCCTCTTCGGACGCCATACACAATTTTAACGATTTTGCTCTCACGTCCACCCACCTTATTTACCCTCCATCACCCAACCTTCCTTTTATATAGTCTTATTTAAATCATCAAGACTGCGAAGATATTAACACCACCATTACTCGCTATATTTTTATCCCGATACTCGACTGGTAGTATATATATATATATATATATATATATATATATATATATATATATATATATATATATATATATATATATATATATATATATATATATATAAGTAAATCACTGTAGGTGCGCGTGATCCAGGTATGTGCTGATAACCACAAGGAAAAAGAAAACACGAAGTTCCCAGGGGTGAGTACAGACTAAGGAGAAGTACACATTGTTTTGTACTTCTCCTTAGTCTGTACTCACCCCTGACGATGTGAATTACACGAAAGCGCTTGGGAACTTCGTGTTTTCTTTTTCCTTGTGGTTATCAGCATATATATATATATATATATATATATATATATATATATATATATATATATATATATATATATATATATATATATATATATATATATATATATATATATATAGTTCCAGTGATCCTTATAAACGCTATCCAAGCACATTACCATTTTTCGATTACGGCCAAAAATTCCCTCAATATAGCGGCACAACATATGAGAAAAGTGATTGGTGTGATCTGTAACTAGTGAACAATATTGCAATTAAACATAAACACGTCAGTATAATTTAAAATAAAAGAAAAAATACTATAACACAACAGTAAATATGAGTAAATAATAATATAAAAATTTCAGCCCCTTCTGTATTTTTTTTTATACTACACAAGGACAGGGCAAGGACAGAAAGGTGCTTACTTACATAACCATTTATACATCCTTCTTACATAACCATTTATACAACCTTCTTTCCTCCCTTATGCTTGTGAACGGGACAACAATACTGTCATATAAATAATCTTTTTATGAGTACGGAGTGAATCGGATTTTATCATATGCCATAAATCCGGCTGTTAAGTGTTAGCTGAATGAAGAAGAGTGGCGTCCAGAATAAGTTTTTTTATTTAACCCCTTCAGTACGGTGAGCTTTATGCAGGAGAGAGTTACGAATTTTTGCAGCAAGCGGTGGAGTAAAACACACCGGTTTGACATCTGTTGTGTGGCACTTTTTAACTGGCAAAATTGATTATGCATTTTTTATATTCTGTCGGATGATAGATGCTGGAAGAGGCTATTTTTGACGCTTTATCCCCACGATTAGTTTAGGACACTTGCACTATTACACACTTCACTCACTGACTGTGACAATTTGGTAATAAGAGCTGGGAGATTTTTACGTATGAACGAAATCAATGAAATGTGGCGCGGGAATGGGAAGTTACCGTTGAAAATCCAAGTCACCGTAAATTTTCCTCTGTGATTTACTTATCCTGCAATAGATAATTATACCAAAAGCATAATATTCTTCAATCTATCAACTCATTATTTATTTGACTTACTGACTAAAACAGAAATATTAATACTACTACAATATATGAACATATTGTATTGTCATCCAAGATAGTGTTCATTACATCACATATTCAGGGATACATAATTTATTAGTATCACCTTTATCTGGATTTTTTTTCCAGAAAGTAAAGCAGAAAAATGGAGTTTGTTTATATAATCGCATTAAAAATGAAGAGTGATACCCAAAATATTAAGATTTACAATTCCAAAATTTAGGCTGAAGTAACAATGCAAATATATAATTATGTACAAACACGTATATTGCATATACATTTAATTCCCATGTGGTGATAGCATCATAAAGGTGATATCTTAACAGATCACATAATTGATTTTGTGATATTAGTTTGAGTATCAATTAGCGTTAAAATCAATCCTTGTGTCGAGAATGTCGTGAAGGTGGTGTCTTATCTCACCACAAACTTAATTACATATATACTGTATAAGCACAATCACGTATTTATGAAGAAAAAAAATCCGGTAATTGTCATCTTCCCAAGTGACGACAAAATAATAAAAATATTACTGTAAAGTATTAAGAACGTTTATGCAAATTTATCAATAGGTGCTATAGGGAAGATAATTGTCCCACGCGGCCACATAACCTTAAAAAGTGTCACATCAACCAAGATACAATTATGATACTGTACTGTACTGTATCTTTAACCTTTTAAAACATGGTCAACTATTCATGGGGAACACTTAACCCCGTATCCACTTAAAAGGATGTTTTTTTGTAACAGTATAAGACGGAAAGACACAAATTCCCATTTCATGACTACTTCGAACAAACCTTTTACTGCTGGGATACAAATAAGGTTGCTGGGATGTAGTGCTTTGTCTAGGCCACCACTCACAGATTAAGGAAGCTTTACCTAGAAATGCTACGGAATATTAAGTGGCTTTTGTTCACTTATTTGGCGCACACATATGTAGCCAGTGAATATCTTCGGCCTTGAAATTCACATCTTTGCCATAGCATTAGCCAGAAATTACCACAACAATAGAGACAGACATATGCGTAGATCGTAGAATAATGAAAAGGTACTTATAAATTTCAACCACAAAGCAAACAAGAATATAATGTCTGTGTCTGTCTGTCTGTCTGTATTCAACCTGAACAAACAGGGTATTTGGATATGTGGATATTTGTGCAGGAGGGATTTTATGTATAATGATAATGGGCTTTTGTTTTGTTATCATTTTGGCGGTGGATTTTGTCATTATTAATTTAGCGGGATTGTGTGTACATTATTATTTTGGTTATGGGATTTTGTTCTCAAAATCATTCTCACAGTGACATTTTGTCTACATAATTTAATAATGTGCTTTTCTCCTGTACTTAATCATATAATAGGATTTTCTCATTTGATATTTTTTTTTCGCGAACAGCCCATACAAGTTAGGTCAACACAGCTCTACACCTACAGAAGTGATCATGAATATACAGGTAAAATCAAACCGATGTGCAGAAGGACAGACACGCACCAGTTGTCTAGTATACTCGTGTCCTTATACGCAGTGAGACAGAATGTGTGGTCAGTAAAAAAAATATTAAAACAAATATTAGTTACTGTACACTGTCAGGAGAGCGAGTTATTATGAAGCGAAGGAATCATGAGGTGATACATAACAATGTGTCAAGCGATACATCTTTCTCAATGGGAGTCAAGAAAGCTGTGTAAGATGGTTGAAAAGGCTGAAAAATTATGACCCCCCCCCCTGAACCCTGAACTTGGTTTGAATTCTTAAATATTCATGAGTCGTTTTTGTTACACTGAAAAAAACTATAATCTATTTCGGTCACGTAAAGCTTTATGTATAATGTGTGTTATGTTGAGTCTGTCGTCTTTACAGTGTTGTCAGATGGTCTTCCATATGTACCTTGGAAAGACGACAGGTTTTTATAGGTATAAATTAATCCTCGTAAAAGCCAAACAACTCTAAGGTCAGGTTCTCAACTATGATAATTCCACCAATTCTTCTGATGGCTAAAATTAGTAGTATTATATTTGAAAAGAATACATCTACGTCTCTCCCTTGAAAAGTACAAATATTTTCTCATAGAATCTAGCGTTTCGTTAAAGCTGCGAAGTGTATCATATAAGTAAGAAATACTAAGAAGTTATATCTAAAATAAAAATAAATTCTCCTTGTTGCCTGGAGGCTGACTGGAGGTACAGTATGTAACCCACATTACTGGTTATATGGCGAGTTGTTCTAGTGGTTCAACACACCACAAAGCCGTGTTCTCACTGTTCATGTTTATTCAGAAGTATTTCGTGTCTCAGGCAATTTCGAGTTACAGCTTTTACATCAAATGAAAATGAAGCAGAATTCTTTGTAAAATTACAAACTCCGAGCAAAATACTGTACCGGAAAATGAAAGAAAAACAACTATGAGCCAGTTGCTGTAAGAATAGCCATGTCCTCCCTGAACCACACGAAATTAATGTCCAACTGTGTGTGTGTGTGTGTGTGTGTGTGTGTGTGTGTGTGTGTGTGTGTGTGTGGTACAAGAAGTAACTGCATTTTATCAAGTACAATCTGGAAAATATTTCATATACTAGTCACTAAACCTAACCTAACCTAACTTAATCACAGCTTAACTAAACGCAACCTTATTGTCGTTACTAAACTTAACCTAACTTGAAGGGATGTTGGTGAAACTTGAAACAAACAAGCAAACACAGACAAGCATCCAAAAAAATATACAACTACGCACAAACACCCACAAACATACATACAAACACGCACATACAAACAGACGCAAACACGTACTGACACACAAATACTGGAAACAACATACCACTAAAGAGAGATGAAGAATGAACTAATGGGTGGGGAACTCCTCCTGACACAAAATACTAATTAACAGATACAGGTGAATCTATATACCAGTAGGGAACAAAATAACCCGTGTTTATTGGTTTACAGTCACTAAAAAAAAATGATATGTACAAAATTGTGTTGAAAAAATATGACACAGCGGATGAAGGATTTTGACAACCCTACCGAGAAAAAAGGAGTCGCAGTGTTCATTCTGAAATTCATGGATCACCCCAAGTACAGATAGTTTTTGTGAGTGAATTATTTACAGTATTTTGTGACCTGTGCTTGGAATGTTGTCTCTTAAGTGAATGATGATTATTCTTTGTTCAACTGTCAACACTATTCTTACTTTTCGTTATATCACAAGTAAAAAAAAAACCGATAAGTTGCGCTAATAGTTTGATTTTATTAAGAATTATAAGGGTGTAGAATACAGTATAAGGTTCAGAAGTATGCTTACACACACAACTACTGTACCTGGGTTACTTCCCCACACGCACGGCAAACAGCGATACATCACGATAAGAGTCACAATTTCCTTTTGATTGTACTAGCCACGCCTTTGTAGTCCCGGACACCTCTCAAATTATTAACAGTAGGTCAATTTAGACACAAACGAGGCGTAGTCATGTGGGCGTGGCCCCGCAAAAAATTCTCAAGGCTTCTGACATACCGGAACAACATATTACCACAATCCACCATTTATATTTTCTTCCTTAAGTCTTTCTTTATTTATTATATATTCTTTATCACTTCGTATCTCCATATTCCATATTTATCAACGTGTAATGTTTTAATAAATTCGTTGTATTTTTGTAATGAATTGCGTATATGTATCACTCTTAATTCATTTGATGACCAGTGTGTTTACTAACCTATAAATGTGTGTTGGGGACGTTGTTTAGTGCTGGTTAACATTACTGGTTGTTTGACGTGCATGACATTGTTCAAGTAACTCTATTTACCAATATCATCTGGAATAAGTGGTGATATAGAAGGTGGTTTTAAGAAGGTTACTTAGACCGTGAAACAACACGCCACAAGGGACACCACATCGTCATAGGCTGTAAAAATTGCTGATATGTTTGTCTGCACCAAAGGCTATCCATACTCCTCTCTCTCTGCCCATCTCCAGTATCAGGGACACACACAAAATATACACAGGAATGTAAATTATTCTCGTCAACATACTTCTCGCGTTCTTTGTTCCTTGTTGAGCAGCGTCTGTCCTCTGCAACAAGATAACGTGCGTCTCCTTCCAAATATGTGCCGGGCTCTGGTGAACAATTATTTCTTTAAGGGCCTTACTGTATATATGACAGGACAATGGTGAAAGCTTAATGCTGAATTACTGAAGATGTTCCTGGTGACATGATGTGCACGATAACAGCGCCATCTATCTATAGTACATGGACAGATCATATTTCACCTAATCTGAACACTGAGTAAGACCTTGGTTGATTTCTGTGTGTGCCGGATTATTCGAGATTAACATTTCATGAAAACAAAACACAGACGTCTTTCAGCGCTACGTGTCCTTTTGTAACTTCACATACTGGCTACAGTGGTCGTCGTGGCATCTTTCAAAGATTGAACGACAGTAGCCTCATGGACTCCTTTGTGAATAACGTGGAGTCTTCATTATCTTTAGTGTAAAAGTTTTCCTCATACTCAAACACTGAGCAAACCTAAAATTTCTTTCACCCAAGATTCCTGCGTTGCGTACCAAGTGACTTTAACTCGTGCTTTGTGGGGGGTTCTGCTCCTTGTGGTGGCCTTAAACTCATCTATTTACCTGAGACACCGGTAAGCCTTCATCCCTCGTGCTGCAGGGTCTCAGGAAGGCTTACCACCATTCTTCTCGATGTACTTGATCGACGACCATTGCAGTGTGCTATAATTGGTCTTGTAGAGAGATGTACACACAAAGGTGAGTGTTGTAGGGTAGACATATGCTAACAGCCACTTGACAAACAATACATGACCCAGGTGTCAACTGCTCCAGAGATCTCCACTATATCTTATAACTAACCCGGCGAGGCATTAAACAGTGCATTAAAAAGCTTAGCGAGGCATTAATTTAATTAATAACTATATATTTATATATAAATAATAAGACTAAATATTCATGGGTAAAAACCAAACCTGTTTTACGATAAGCCTCTGCGGTGTAAAGTATTGATTCGAACTAAAAATATAGGATCTTAAGCAAACGTGTTATGTAAATGTGATACGACAAGACCAAAGAAATATATGACACGATCATTATTTTGTGGCGTTAAATGTTCAGTTGAAGGTGATGGTTGTGAGGGGTGTCTTGGAGGGTGGTGGGAGGGGGATAACGGATAGGTTGGTCGTCATTAGAAGTTGTCGCTTCTTACTCCATTCTGTTAAGTTGATAACTGATGAAGAACTCTAATCAAGAATACCTGTCAAGGTGTGTGTGTGTGTGTGTGTGTGTATACCGCCACTAAGTATCTGCCTGTATTACCATGTCTCTCCTCTTTCTCACTACATTGTTTAAGATATAATTTCAAGCTGTCAGACCAGGAGCGAACATCATCGTCAATGAGCTCGTCACTACAGAGGCGGCGGATGGAGTGATCATTATCTTTCATATATTAAGTTTGTTTTGAGATTACATGCCACGTCCACCTTCAAGCTTTGTTACATAGCGGTGTAAGTCTCCCATGACAGCTTAATCCTTATACAAGCCTTGACCAGCAGGAACAATCAGCACCACCTGGCTGTTCTGTTCTCTCGCCCAGCCATGAATCAAATACCCCAGTCCCTAATCTTATGACTGTTAGATAGCTCAGTCCCTAATCGTGTGACTGTTAGATCGCTCAGTCCCTAATCTTATGACTTAAATACCCCAGTCCTTAATCTTATGACTGTTAGATAGCTCAGTCCCTAATCGTATGACTTAAATAGCTCAGTCCCTAATCTTATGACAGTTAGATAGCTCAGTCCCTAATCTTATGACTTAAATAGCTCAGTCCCTAATCTTATGACTCTTAGATAGCTCAGTCCCTAATCATATGACTTAAATACCCCAGTCCTTAATCTTATGACTGTTAGATAGCTCAGTCCCCAATCTTATGACTGTTAGATAGCTCAGTCCCCAATCGTATGACTTAAATAGCTCAGTCCCTAATCTTATGATTGTTAGATAGCTCAGTCCCCAATCTTATGACTGTTAGATAGCTCAGTCCCCAATCGTATGACTTAAATAGCTCAGTCCCTAATCTTATGACTGTTAGATAGCTCAGTCCCCAATCTTATGACTGTTAGATAGCTCAGTCCCCAATCGTATGACTTAAATAGCTCAGTCCCTAATCTTATGACTGTTAGATAGCTCAGTCCCCAATCTTATGACTGTTAGATAGCTCAGTCCCAATCGTATGACTTAAATAGCTCAGTCCCTAATCTTATGATTGTTAGATAGCTCAGTCCACCAATCTTATGACTGTTAGATAGCTCAGTCCCCAATCGTATGACTTAAATAGCTCAGTCCCTAATCTTATGACTGTTAGATAGCTCAGTCCCCAATCTTATGACTGTTAGATAGCTCAGTCCCCAATCGTATGACTTAAATAGCTCAGTCCCTAATCTTATGACTGTTAGATAGCTCAGTCCCCAATCTTATGACTGTTAGATAGCACAGCCCCCAATCTTATGACTTAAATAGCTCAGTCCCTAATCTTATGACTGTTAGATAGCTCAGTCCCTAACCTTCCTCGGTACCGGGAGCCACACCAGCCACATCAAACGATATTCGGAAACTGACGTAACGTTCTTGTCTCCAGTATTTACGTCTCCCCCTCCATCCCCACCCCCAAATAAAAAGTCGCAGCCTTCGGCACTATTTTATTTCGCAGTTACAAACGAGGATGTTGACAAAAAGTGCCATTATCACCTCAACAAAGACCCGTTATAGAAGCAGTCACCAATGATTGATATAATTGGGTAAGAGCGCACGCAAGCCTCCAGCAGTACGGCGGGATTGGCGGGACACCCACATCTCTCTGATTACCTGGTTTGTGATACCATTTTATTGGCCATTGGTCAGTCACCACTTCAGTAAATTACCTTTAAACTGGTGTCAGTAAACTACGGAGTGTTTTCAAGGACCCTTATAAATCTTGTTGGTAATCTATCAAATGCTGTCAATTATCAGTAAAGTGATATATCAATAAGGTTTAAGCTGTCGTTGACATCAGAGGGCGTTAATAGTGAACCACATGAAGACAAAGCCATAAAAACTTCTTCTCTAATTCCTCCTCAAGAAGTGTGTGTGTGGTGTATGACGACACGAATCTGCTTCTCTGATATAACTCATAGATCTTGGTGTTGGTTCCTTGTTCCTCCTTCTACCAGATGCTACTGTCCTTATTGCTATAATTCACTGAACCAGGTGAAGGTAAGAATACCCTCCTCCTCCTCCTCCAAGATAACCGCGTCAGTACGATTAAAACTCCTGAGTCTCGGTGAGGACGGTAGCAGCAGGAGGCCTCCGGGCTCCATCAACGCACCAATGGGTTTCTTTGTTTGCAGCTACACAATGTCGCCTTATTGCGGTCCTCGAGAACATATGTTTGTTGTGTTCGTATAGACTAAGGTTCTGATCTCCGGAGTTTCTCATGTTTGTACTTAGGTGTGTCTCTAACTGGTACAAAATAGCTATGACAGCCATAACAACCGTGATATTTTAATGTTACCATAGTTCATAGTTACAGTGAGTTCCGCACACCCCAAGACCCATTAAACTCAGTGCAAATACATCATACAGTATTTTCCGGTACAGTACACAAGGAAGCAGTGAGACCGGTACTGCACTCGACCTCCTTCACTTTCCTAACTGCAATACTAGGTACCGATTCTCAGCTGGGTGGACTGCGGGTGCTCCAAGTGTAAATTATAGCGACTACCTTTCAGACAGCGCTGTAACCAATCACCCGAAACAGTCATTACCGTGATCACAAACGTTAAATTGTCGCACGGAACTTTTGGGAAACTTGAACCTTGTACAAGCCAATCTGACGTGCGTGTTGACTATACAAAAACAGAGGTGATCAATCTCTTTACTCCCGTGCCGCTAATCCAACCTTAATTACAAGAGCTCGCGTTGCCTGTTTCTTTTAAATCTCTGCCGACTTATATATACAAAAAGCTCCATCAAAAGACACGGTTGATGATGGTTTTCGCCCCACAACGTGTAGTAATTTTTTTTTTCTTTGTGGAAAGGGATTGAGGGTTACCGAAAAAATATTTACGGTGAATTACGGCAAGGCCAATCACTGGTAATTTACAATATAATTTATGGTCGTACTTTACAGCGGTGACGTGTTAACAAGACGGTAGCAGACCCGTGGGGGCTAGTAGAGGTAAGACAAGTAGTCCTCCGAGCTGTGTACTGGTATTGTCAACCACACACACACACACACACACACACACACACACACACACACACACACACACACACACACAAGCCCCCACATACCGTCAACCCCCACACACACACCGGCACCCACACACACACACCCGGCACACACACACACCACCAGCCCACACATACCGTCAACCCCCACACACACACCACCAGCCCCACACATACCGTCAACCCCCCACACACACACCACCAGCCCCACACATACCGTCAACCCACACACACCACCAGCCCCACATACCGTCAATCCCCCCACACACACACACCACCAGCCCACATACCGTCAATCCCCCACACACACACCGGCACACACACACACACACACACACCAGAGACACTGTTATCAATCCTCTCATTACCACCTCATTACCTTGGAGACTATCACTCCACACCGTAACGTTTGGAAAAGAACCGGTACCCATGTGTTAAGAGGAGGATTATAATAAATTACACCACTGATATCCAGGACCAGCTGTCACTATCACAAGTTGTTCACTTCCCCACACACGGTCAAAATACCCTTGACCTTATCTAAACTGACTTAACGGATCAGTCCAATCACCTCACCAGCCCACACACACACACCATCAGCCCCGCCATCAACCCCCACACCCACACACCACCATCCCCACACACCATCACCCAAACACCACCAGCCCCACACACACCAGCCCCACACACACTACCAGCCCCCACACACACACTAACAGTCCCCTGCATACCATCAGCCCCACCACCAGCCCCCCACACACCACCAGCCCCAACACACACTAGCCCCACACACCAACAATCCCGCATACCATCAGCCCCCACACTATCAGCCCCCACACACACCATCAGCCCCCATCATCAGCACCCACACACCATCAGCCCCCCACACATACACCACCAGCCCCACACACCGCCAGCCCCACACCATCAGTCCCCACACACACCACCAGCCCCCACACATACACCACCAGCTCCACACACCATACACACCGCCAGACCCCACATCATCAGCACCCACACATGCACCACCAGCCCCCCACACCACCAGCCCCCACACACCGCCAGCCCCACACACCATCAGTCCCCACACACACCACCAGCCCCCACACATACACCACCAGCTCCCACACACCATCAGCCCCCACACACCGCCAGCCCCCACACCATCAGCACCCACACACCGCCAGCCCCCATACACCATCAGCCCCCCCACACACACCACCAGCCCCCCACACACACCACCAGCCCCCACACCGCCAGCCCCCACACACCATCAGTCCCACACACACACATACACCACCAGCCCCCACACATACACCACCAGCCTCACGCCACACACACCAGCAGCCCACACACACATCACCAGCCTCACAGTCCCCACACACACCACCAGCCCCCACACACACCACCAGCCCCCACACACCATCAGTCCCTACACATACACCACCAGCCACCCACACAACAACTAGGCCCACACATACCGCTTCATATGTATGTAAGCTCCCTTTGTTGATCACGCCTTAAATGGGAATAAATGAAAGGCTTTAAGAACATCTGAAGAGGAGCTATGTATACAGGCTTTAGAGTAGGTCAAGACGCCATGCTCACTCAGTGTCACGTTCATCATCGTTCTGACATGAATAGGGTGAAATATTGTGAATGTATGTGTGTGTGTGTGTGTGTATGGCGCCTTCTCTTTCTCTTGCCCATCTCTCTTTGTCACACACACTCTCTCTCTCTCTCTCTCTCTTGCCTGTCTGTAACTCTCTTTCTCTTTTGTTTCTCCCCCCCTCCCTTCTCTCTCTCTTTCTTGCTTGTTTGTATGTTTCTCATTTTACAATCTCTTTTCCTGTTTGTCTCTCTCAATTGTAAATACACCTTTAAAGGCATTACCCTCAAGACAAACTATCTAGAACATATTTTCACGGATCATTACTCTTAGCCTAAATGTCCATAACATAAGAAATTACCACTCGCAAAATACCACTACTAATAAACTACGAGTAAGGAAGGGGAGGGGAGCTGTTTTATTCCTCTTGTGTTGCGTGGTTATTATTGCTGTCTCACCTTAGGGACGTGGTTATACAGGTAGTGTTTGTTTACATACACCACTAAGGAGACGTAGAAACTGCCGATACTAAATTCCTCATAAAAGCTTGGTGGTCTAGTCAAGACGACGAAATAGAGGAATCTACAGTGTGTGTGTGTGTATGTGACAACCAACAGACAGAGACGTATTGAGAGACAGACGGGGAGAGACAAGGATATGTACAGACAAAGAGGGACGACAGCTAACAGAGAAAGGCAAAGAAATAGAGAGACAGAGACGAGGAGATAGGCAATAGAAGAGAGACAAAGGCGTAGAGAGATAAAGAAGAGAGATAGCCAACAAGGGAGAGAGAGAGAGAGAGAGATGATAGCCGACAGATAGGCAGACAGAGAGACGGGGAAAGGTATGTACCCCAAGAGATGTTGCTACAGACGTTTACCATCAGGTGACCCCGCCACCTGTCGAGAGTAGATAATATAAACCTCATCTTAAGTACCTAAGAGGGAGCACTGATGCCTAACTAGAGGTGATAAACCTTCTAATCCTTCTATGTCGTGTTGAACCCTACTGTATCACATGGAACCGTTCTGAATTTTAATGAACCCGCCTTAGAAATCGGTGGGTCAATTTCGCCCACCTTAAAGTAATTTGGGCAAAGGAACAGGACACCTACAGAGCTGCCACGTATAATTATCTCGGTACGGCCACCAGCTGCCGCCTTAAGTGTTCTGCAAGGTAGCGTGTTGGGTCCACTTTCATTTACTAACGATTGATTTGATTTTGCCGCTTACAGCGGCTACTTTATTGTGCACCCACCCTGTGAGCGGTAGCGCAAAAGGATTACATAGTAGTTTACAACGGGTCATAATAATTAACCCCCGTTGTCAGGATATTATGGCACTGAATGTTACACAGTATTTCAATTACATTATTTGTTTAGTTCTATACATAAAGGGTAACTTGTTCACAAATGCGTGAGTACAGGCGTGTGAGGCAGTATGTCTGGCCTCACACTTTGTTATTCACATTTGCGTGAGAAGTATTCAAGCACATTGTGTATTTGGTTCTATACATGAGAACTGCTATACTGTAGTTACTAAGTGTAAAAAAGTGGATACAATCTTAATATGTCGGCTATCTTGCCATTAGAGATGAGGTGTTGTGGCATTTCACACACAGTGCGCTTGGACCTGTCCCTAAAAGGTTCTATCTTCACACAGTCGAGGACGTAGTGTTCAAGTGTGTGGCTATATGTATGGCCACACACTTTACATTTAGTCTTGTTTACATCTGCTTGAGGAACATACTGCTAAAGGTACTTATATCCTAACCTTAATCTAGCGGTTACAACATTTTATAATCTAGTGATCTTGTTACTTGCTCCATATACATGTTTCACTTGATACATCTCATCATTGTAAACTATGGATCGACAAGTGCCTGTTTGCACTAGTCTATTTGCGTCAAACTCATCAATAAGTTCTTTCCTAATTACAGTTTTAAGGGTTCTTTTTGACAGACCCAAATTGTATTCAACGGTGTCTTTGTTAGACGCGAGTTTGGCGAGGGCATCAACTCTGTCATGTTTTATGAAGCCTATATCATAGGCTTATGATGCTGCCTTTTACGTCGGTGATATTACCTCACACACAAATGCTAGTCGAGTTAGAGCTTGGAGCACAACCTGAACACTTCTGCATATTTGGTGGCTCATTATAGATGCATTTAGGGACATAATCAGTGGTTAGTAACAGTTAAACCAGTATTAGTCCACCGCAACTGCATGATTGCTTGGGCACTGTATTAAAATTGGCCTGTCTCGGTGTGTCTATAAATTTCTGGTTCAACTTTCGACGGTAAATTTGCCGTTGTAACATATTCACTCCGATGGTTCATCAGCAACACATTAACTTGAAATTATACACATCATTTGAACTTCTGCTTTGTTTTCAAGACGTTGCCAACAAAGGACTTCATGTTTTGTGTTTTACATTACCCAGCTCTGAGTAGTGAGTTGCTGTGTGGTCTTATTTTACTTAGTGGTAGAATTCTCATCTGTTCGAAAATCCTGCACAGTGATGGTGATCATAACCATCACCACTGTCTATCTGTTGCCACACTGTGTTTATTAACATTCATTAAGTAGCTGCCACACCTTGCCATGACCACAAGATACCCACTTCACGTTCACTGGGATGACCTCCAATGTATCAAGCGGCGCACTACACGTCTCAGCCTCAGACTTTGCTTTGTAAATGATGTTTAAAGTGTGCTGACAATATCCTTGAGATTTTAATGTGTTTCCTTAATGGTTTAAGTGCTTTGTTTTTTGCATCTTAAGCCTTTATATAAATATGATGATGATAATACTGGTAACAACACTACGACTACTGCTTGAAATAATAATAAAGAGAAGAACAACAAGAAGATGAAGAACAACAACAACACCAACAACAAATACTAATAACAGTGATAATAACAATAATAATGATACTAATAATGACAACGAGAGTAATCATGAGGAACAATGAAGCTACCTCACAAGAATATTATCCTAAACCAAGACAACAAAAACTAGCCACAGACTGTGTTAACATTCGAACTAGTTTCTCAAAAAAATCCTAAGATAACCACCTCCCCCCTTATCTCCCCCCATTTTTTTAAACTAGAGATACGAGGACTTACAAACCAAATGAATACCCACAAAAGTACTTAAAAATGATAACTATAGGGACTCGTTAATGAGGCAATGTGGATAGAAATAACGATAAAAGACTTGAAAATAAAAACCAAACTGTGTTGATAAAATGATACCTGGTTTATTATGGAGGTTTTATTGACACTAAGACGACAAGTGCAGAATCTATTAGGTGTTTTTTTTTCTCACAAATGTTGAGATGGCTACAGTGACCAACAGGTTATTCTGATAGGCTTACTCGTCAAGTATCCACCATCCCGCCTAGTTCAAATATTCACTGAGGGGAGAGAGAGTGTGTAATAATAATAATAATAATAATAAACGGTTTATTAATAGAGTTGCAGCAGGTGGCTGAAAATATACAAACTTACATTTGATTTACACATAATGATATGCGTTGAATACATTTACAGGGCTGTACAGTACATAAATCAGGAGTTGTTTATTATTTTAACAATAGATGGGATGATGCTGTTCTTACATCTATCAGTGCGGCTCTTATGGGCTGAATTTTGTTGCAGTGGCGGACTGCACGAGGTGGGCGGGGGACTGCCGGAGGCAGGAGGTGGCGATGACGAAAATGGTGCAGTAGTCCACTGCCAAACCTTGCTAGTACTTGGTGGTGGAAGTCACTGAGGGATGGCATTTCCAGGGTGAAGAGAGCGTTGTAGTAGCTAGAGTAGTCTGCGCCGGGCATGATTCTGCAGGCCCTATTCTGTACCTTCTCTAGCCGGCGTTTTTGGGTAGAGTTGAGAGAAGACGGCCAGGCTGCTATTACTAGTCATTTATACCTATTTCGACCACTAGCTTGTGTGAGACAGTAATAGTCGTGGGAGCTACAGTAGTACTACAGTATTTAATATAAACTGGTAACCGCAAGGACAGGCCCCTTACAAGCTGGCGCCATGTGTTAGCTAGCGCCCGTTCCCTGTACACACACACACTTGTACCCACCACCCTTTTGCGGTACTGCTCACAGGATGAGGTTTGGTATGTTCGATAAAGTGGTTACTGTCTGCGGCAACATTAAATTCGTTCCCAAAGTGTTAGAGCTGAGGTGGATGCGCCCCAGACACACACACACCAAACAGCACGACCAACACCAAACAACACGACCAACACCAAACAGCACGACCAACACCAAACAACACGACCAACACCAAACAATACTCAACATGACTCTCAACATGGGTTTACAAAGGGAAAATCTTGTCTAACAAATCTGCTGACATTTTTTAGGAAAGTCTTCGAGGTAGTAGATAATGACGAAAATTACGATGTTATTTACTTAGACTTTTGCAAAGCATTTGACAGAGTACCGCATCAGAGGCTTCTGAGAAAAATTAAGGCTCATGGCATCGAGGGGAAAGTTTTAAATTGGATAAAATCATGGCTCACCGATAGAACGCAGAGGGTCAGCGTAGAAGGTGTTAAATCTGAGTGAGGTCGTGTAACCAGTGGGGTTCCCCAGGGGTCAGTACTAGGCCCACTCTTGTTCATAATCTACATAAACGATCTAGATACTGGGATCATCAGTGACATAAGCAAGTTTGCGTATGACACCAAAATAGGGCGGCAGATTAATTCAGGGCAGGATGCAAATGAATTACAGGAGGATCTAAATAAACTGCAGGGGTGGTCTGAAAAATGGCAAATGAAATTCAACACCAGCAAGTGCAGTGTACTTAATAATGGAAGAACAAATACTGTCAAAGTATACAGCCTTAACAACATCAACCTAGAGAAGTCGACTTGTGAGAGAGACCTAGGGGTACTTGTAAGCCCGGACCTACGGCCTAGAAAACAGTGCGTTAATGTTCGAAATAAGGCAAACAGAGTATTAGGTTTTATATCTAGAAGTGCAAGTAATAAGAGTGCAGAGGTCTTATTGCAACTATATCTTGCGCTAGTCAGGCCGCACCTCGATTATGCGGTTCAGTTCTGGTGCCCTTATTATAGAATGGATATCAATTCACTAGAGTCGGTGCAGCGAAGAATGACGAAAATGATTCCGGGACTTAGAAACCATCCATATCAGGATAGGTTAAAGAAACTTAACTTGCATTCCCTAGAAAGACGAAGAGTGAGGGGAGATATGATAAAAGTATTCAAGTGGGTGAAAGGAATCAATAAAGGGGATATAGATAAAGTTCTTATAATATCCGAGCAGGATAGGACTCGGAACAACGGATTTAAGTTGGATAAGTTTAGGTTTAGGAGGGAGATAGGAAGGAACTGGTTTACAAATAGGGTGGTGGACGAGTGGAACAAGCTTAGCAACTTTGTAGTAGGTGCTGGAATGCTGGAAAGTTTCAAAAGGAGGCTGGATATATTCATGGATGATAGAGAGTGGTAGTTACTCTCGACAGGAGCTGCCATGCTGAGGCCAACCGGCCTATTGCAGACTCCTTATTTTCTTATGTTCTTATGTAACATGACCAAACAACAAGACCACAACAGTAGAGTAGTGATTGCTCCAAAGACCTAACCTAACCTAACCATCACCCCATAACACTAACCTTACCTTACCTAACCATTTTTCCATGAGGGACTGTCTGGCCGGTCGAGGTGTATCAAGACTTGTACTCGCATCCAAATTAGTCGCACTATATACGGCCAGTTGTTTTCATTAAGCCATATATATATTCACTTTTTAATTTCGTATTAGGGATTCGGTACGGTCTCGGATAAGGGATTCGGTTTCGGATAAGAGATTCAGTTTCGGATAAGGGATTCGGTACAGTTTCGAATATGGGATTCGGTTTCGGATAAGGGATTCTGTTACAGTTAAAAGATCATTTATTTCCATTTAACTATCGGGCATTCGTAATTTATCGCCCTTCAAGACTACTATTATAAATCTTTCCTCCATGTCTCATATATCTCAGTCACCTGCCATACCTCACCTCCCACGACCCGCCTCACAACACATGTACTAATGATTGCTAAAAAACCTACAGCGGGGTTAGATTAGGTGAGATAAACTAAGGGAAGGGAGGGGATTATTTTACAGGTTCTCGGGTGGGTGTACTCTACCCTCACCTACACACCTCTCTCGTCACCTTCCTTTACGGTCCAAATCTAAAGATCTACGCAGCGCATCATTAAACTCGGCAGGTTCGGCAGGTAGGTATACAGACTACACAGGTATGCACAAGAGGCAGGTAGCCGTGAATAACAAGTCTTCATCTGAATCAAGATAGTGACATGCCCCGTTAACAGCATTAATCACCTTCGACGTAGCGCACCAGGTGTTGGATGATAACACCTTCAAGAATTCTACGTCCATAATTACCTTGGCAACCTAACCTTAACCTGTCAATTACTATTCCACCCACTCAATAACTTGGCACAGACTCAAACAATAGACTCTCCAATTTCTGTGAGAGATTTATTATCATAGTCTCTTGTTCAGGGAAGCTGGGGCGTGATACTAATCCAGGAATATTTTACTTATTATTATTATTATTTTTTTTTTTTTTTTAGAGTTATGGTTATTTTCGGGGGGTGGGAGAGATGGCTGACACACACACACACGGGTGGTAATTTGCTAAGTGAACAACGGACGGGTAAGACTACACGATATATAAGCATTATTTCTGTAATTCATCTCACGGTGGGTCATGTTTAATACGTCTTTGGAAGGTAAACTCTGCATGAACACAACTGAAGATAATGTGATGTCTTAATACCAATAGCGAGTTGTGTGAATGTAGTGCTAGTTAGTGAAGGCAGTGCTATTTTGTGTTGGCAGTGCTATTTTGTGGAGGTGGTGTTATTTTATGAAGGATTGCTATTTTGTGAAGGCAGTGGTATTTTGTGAAGGCAGTGCTATTTTGTGAAGGCAGTGCTATTTTATGATGAAAGCAGTGCTATTTTATGATGAAGGCAGTGCTAGTCTGTGGTGAGGTAAGCGCTATTTTGTGTTGGAGGGCTATTTTGTGAAGGCGGTGCTATTTTATGATGAAGGCGGGGCTATTTTATGACGGAATCATTGGTTTTTAACGACCACTTAGGAGTAACTTGAAGAACAGGTAGGTGGATATACCTACTGCCAATCTGTGTGTACAGGTAAAGTAGTTGAGGTGTAACGCTAGTGGGTGTATCAGAGATGGAAACAAAGTAAAGGAAAGAAGGAATAAAAAAAAATTAAAAAGGAAAATTAAAGCCAAGAAAAAAAAGTAAAAAGGAAAAGAAAAAAGGCAAAATAAGTAAAAAAGAAAATTAGGAAAAATAGAGAAAAGTAAAAAAAAAGTAAATAAGAAAAAACAAAAAGCAATACTAAAGCCCTATACCCCCCAACCTGCACCTGTCTCGTCAGCACATCACTACACATCTTTGCACTCAACCCACCTTCCACCTTACCCCCGTCAGGAGCCTGTTTTACCTATCAGCATTCCTTTAACTAGGTATATAAATCCTGAAGAAGAAGATGATGGTGAAGAGGAAGACGATGGTGAAAAGGAAGAAGAATTTGATGATAAAATACCATGATGGAGAGAAGGAAGAAGAAGAAATTAAAAAACGAGAAGAAAAAATCCCAAGAAAACACAACCTAACATCATGTAATTACAGAGACTATTAATTTTACCCCCTCCTCCCCCCCAACAGCCTTATCGGTGGACCGACATTGACAGTAATTATATATATATGAACAACCTAACAAGCTCGTCGAATGTTGAAATCACCTCATACTGGTTTTATAAGAGGCATCAGGAGGGTAGAATATTACAAAGTTAAATATATTTAGTCTTTGAATTTTAAATATTCGCACAAAGGTCATAGAAGGTTATGAAAGTTAAAAATAACCTAAGTTAACATAGATTATATTTAACTTTAAACCTAGCCTCGCCTAACTTAACTTAACCTAATCTAACCTACACTGTACAAAATTACCGTGAATATTACAGTGGTTCACTGTAAAAACGTACGGTTGGCCACCGTATCTGTTTTACGGTGATTTTCTGTTCCGCGTTTTATAGTGACACCTTCGTCGTTTGCTATGATATTTATGGACGCCGTAATTTATGACACTGTAAATTTTATGGTGGAATCCTGGCAGCCCAGTTGCCAGTGTTCCATCGTAAAATTTAGGGTAAATTTTTAACAGTTTTATAAACTAACCTATACAAAATGGACCCATTATATTACGATGGCGCCAAGCTCTGAACACCACTCCAATCCCCCATCTTCCCGTCGTTAAATAAGTCAGCCAATTATATCCTGAGCACACACACACACACACACACACACACACACACACACACACACACACACTATGTACGTAAGATTTGAGGGTTCTGGGTTTAGCTGGTTTGACTGCTCCTCACCCTAAAAAACACGACTTGCCGCCAGCCAATCCAAACCGTGTTGGTTTGCCTCACTGTGCTAAGTTCCATCTTGTCTCCTCAGTACGTAGAGAATGTGACGACGATGCTGACCACACTACTACTACTACTACTACTACTACTACTACTATGTTATGAGAGAGAGAGAGAGAGTGACCGTATAACACGAAATGACAAGTGTCTTCTTAAACAAAGGTTAACACACACACACACACACACACACACACACCCCCAGCATGTGGTCAGTTAGGTGAAAAACGGAATAATATTTTGACCAAAAGCATAATAGCATACATTACCACAACCTTCTGCTCTGCGTCGTAAACTAGTAAGGTCCATGCGAGTGTGTCTAATTGGCTAGTCGTGTGAGATGGGCAGCGTCTTAAAATTAACTTCTAAAAGGACAAAGAAACTTATAAACCTAACCTAACCTCTCCTTAAGTAATGTGTAAAGTAGCTGAACGATCCTGGGAGGAGGAGGAGGAGGAGGAGACAAGTTTTGGATCACGTTAGGTTGAAAATTTTACTCGTTCGTGGTGCTTTTTTAACATGTAACATCATTCAGGTAAAATGGCGTAAGACAAGGTGGGGGTCTAAGGCCAAGGTTTATTTTCTGATTATCTAGTTTGTTTGTGTACTTGTAAATAGTTTCCACACGAACGATCAACAACGCCTGGCTGTCCGGAAGATACTGTATTTAGCTTGACGGACGTTCACCCGACTTATGCCTGCAGAGGATTTTTTTTTTTAAAGGATGAATGCAAGATGCCATGATCTTCAATGAATTGTGGTTTAACTCTTTTGGACTGGTTTAACCCTATGGATACTGTTATTATATCTTTAAGGACTATGATTTAACCCTCTGAGGACTATGATTTAACCCTATGGGGACTGTAGTTTAACCCTGTGAGGACTATGATTTAACCCTATGGGGACTGTAGTTTAACCCTTTGAGGACTATGGTTTAACCCTTTGAGTACTATGATTATAACCCTTTGAGGACTGTTTCAACCCTTTAAGGACTATGATTTAACCCTTTATGGACAATTGTTTAACCACTGACCAAACCGTACAAGACGTAATCGATTCCACAAGCCTCTGAAAACGTCCTCTGTAGCTCTGCTGACCCAAGGGAAACTGGGGACGAACTGAGTTTGATTCACAACACGACTGACCTACCTAATGAACACAACTCCACCACACGACCCGGGGCTAACACTACGATCTGACGTAAACATCAAAATAAATAATAGGAAAATATATCACTTCTATAAGGTAAATAATGAATTAAAATGGATAACGTTGCTGTACCTTCCTGTTCGTTAATCAGTGAGAGTTAAGGTAATCCGGTAATCCTTCGTCACCGCCTTAGATCATCCACTTCGGAGAGCTACTTCTTAGAATTACCTCAACATTGGACGGTAACCTAATCTATAACTCCCCCCACCACCTTAGGCAGCGTTAGGTGTGTGTTTAATCAAGTGCTTAATATTCAGGTATTCCCAGTGTTGTGTTGGTGAGGCTGACTGACACAACAACGCCTTTGTCGATTGTTATTGATTGTTGTTATTGGTGGTGGTGGTGTTGTTGTTGTTGTTTGTATTAGTATCAAAATTTCCCCATCGACGACTGTTAAAGGTGTATACGTCATTGTTTTACAGTACAGACTCAGTTAGGGGATATAGTCTACTAACCCCCCCTTGTGTATGGGGTCCTCTCTCTGCTGAATAGAATATATCGTCAGGCGTTAGTCAATCGTCAGGCGTTAGTCAATCGTCAGGCGTTAGTCAATCGTCCGGCGTTAGTCAATCGTCAGGCGTTAGTCAATCGTCAGGCGATGAAATCGTCCGGCGTTAGTCAGTAGCTCAGGCGGTAAAGTCAATCGTAGGCTGTGGTTAATCATCAGGCGTTAGTCAATCGTCGGCGTTAGTCAATCGTCAGGCGTTAGCCGTCTGGTAATCAGGCCAGTCAATCGTCCGGCGTTAGTCAATCGTCAGGCGTTGATCAATCGTCAGGCGTTGGGTAATCGTCAGGCGTTAGTTAATCGACTCAGGCGTTAGTTAATCGTCAGGCGTTAGTTAATCGTCAGGCGTTAGTCAATCGTCAGGCGTTAATAGTTAATCGTCAGGCGTTAGTCAATCGTCAGGTGTTAGTCAATCGTCGAGCGTTAGTCAATCGTCAGGCGTTAGTCAATCGTCAGGCGTTAGTCAATCGTCAGGCGTTAGTCAATCGTCAGGCGTTAGTCAATCGTCAGGCGTTAGTCAATCGTCAGGCGTTAGTCAATCGTCAGGCGTTAGTCAATCGTCAGGCGTTAGTCAATCGTCAGGCGTTAGTCAATCGTTAGTCAAATAACAAAAAATAAAAGTGGCGCCTCCGTATACTGAAGAGGTTAATGAACAACATAAGAGACACAACACTTAAACCGATATTGACCTTAATTAAGCAAGAGTAGTTGATTATAGTATTAGGAGCTTCAGAGACTACAAAAATTATCAGTATGAGGGAGTGTAACTGTGGCGACCCTTTACACCATGGAGGAGGCTGACACGCTCCTAACCTAACCTAACCTTAACCTAACCTAACCTAACCTAACCTAACCTAACCTAACCTTAACCTAACAGCAGCCAACCTAACTAACAACTTCTTACAACTATTTCCTAACCTAACTGCTTAACCAACCTAACCTAACTAACCTACCTTAACCTAACCTAACCTTAACCCTAGCAACCAACCTAACCTAACCTAACCTGCCTTAACCTAACCTAGCCTTAACTAACCTAACCTAGCATAACCTAACCTTAACCTAACCTAACCTTAACCTAACCTAACCTTAACCTAACCTAACCTTAACCTAACCTAACCTAACCTAACCTAACCTAACCTTAACCTGCTAACCTAACCTAACCTTAACCTAACCTAACCTTAACCTAACCTAAATTAACCTAACTCTAACCTAACCTTACCTGAATTTAACCCACCACTGAAGCAAGAGTTTAACGTCAGCTGGGGAGGGGGGCCGTGTGTGTGTATCTGATAGACAGTTCGGCACCGTTTGTTGTCCCCATGACGAAAAAAGCCACAACACAGCTAGTTAACCACCACCACCACCCCCTCCCTCCCCTGGTAGAAGCGATTCGGCCTCAACAAATCACACCTCAAGGGGAAAATATTCATAAAGTCAATTAAATTGCATCTGCTTGATCGAAAACATATAAAAAACTAATTAAAATTCTAGACAATGGCCACCAGATAATTCAAAGATACTTCGTTAAAAACAATAGAATAATAAATAAAACGATTCCCCGCAAATTGGAGACGGCCATCTTGAATCAAACAGACTAGCATGGTGTCAGGTTGTATTGATTGAAGACAGTTTATTAATCCCTCTGGAGGCAACACTTCAGTATAAACAACGATACTAGATCACCTATAAATTGTCTTCCCGCCTCGTATTGTAGCCTCAACTAACAATTATTCAGACAAAAAGAGGAAGATTTACACTCACCTGGACTCAACTTGTAAGAGAAAGATGACAGTTATTGGCGGTGTGAGTTTAATCAGAAAATAAACTATACAATGTGAACTTCAAATTTAAAAGCTCTTTATGGGAGTCATGTGCTACGGACATTGCTTTAAAAACTTCCTGGTGTAAGATAGGGTCTCTGATCAACATGTACAGCGACGAGAACGACACCATGAAAAATACCAACAATGAATATTTATGAATTTGGGATGACGCCATTAGAAGCAGTTTATATGTAGAAGGTGGAGAGGTAAGGGGGTTTATTCTTTTATCTTGGACAGGTGAGCGAAGAACCTGTCCAATAAGACGGCACAACCACACGCCTTCTCACACCACACGAGTCCACACACCTCACTCCTCTCACCACCACACCACCACCACAACCTCGCAAATATCACGTTGGTCAGTAAATGTCAGACGCCTGCTTCTCATGTGGCCTCTATCATCTGAGTGTGAGTGGTGACTGTAGTATTACTCAGCCTCAAGTGATGATATATTTTACACTTTGTCTGGGGTTTCATCGAGTCTGCCTTCATAGTCCACTTATTGAGCCAGGGACCACTTTATGATGAGTTTTGAGCCAGGGACCACTTAACGATGCGATTGGGCCAGGGACCACTTATTATCGTGTGAGACTGGGCCAGGGACCACTTATTATCGTGTGAGACTGGGCCAGGGACCACTTATTATCGTGTGGGACTGGGCCAGGGACCACTTATTATCGTGTGGGACTGGGCCAGGGACCACTTATTATCGTGTGGGACTGGGCCAGGGACCACTTATTATCGTGTGGGACTGGGCCAGGGACCACTTTACGACCGCATGAACTCCAAGAACAATTTTGCCATTATTGACTCTTAAGTTTAGTCGCCCATGCTCCTTTAACTTATAAGGGACGAAGGAATGAATCTTATAGACTTAATTAGGTAGTTGAAGACAAATTGGTGCTAATGAAGTTGTACGGATCTCTCCAAACAACAACAAAGATAATAGTAGTAGTAGTAGTAGTAGTAGCAGTAGTGCTGGTCACTATGCCTGGCAACAGTCTTTGCTGCGTCTGTGCTAGCCCGAACCAAAACTGCACAAACTGGCTTTGTGCGAGAAACAATCGATCATGTGTGGATTGCAGGAAGCTAGACCAGTGTCGGAACCCACGTGGCAGGGAGCCGACACAGGCGGCCACAGTGGATATCGCCGGGACCCAACCACCCGATGATAACCGAAATGATAGCAGTGAGTCTACTCAACCCGAAAATGTAGTACTAATAAATGCTGCTCCCTCAGTAGCAGGTGTCCAGGAGGAGAATGAGAGACTGCCGCCTCAGTGGAAAGGCATGTCGATGGAAAATGCAGGCGTATGGGTCAAAGAAACCTACACAGAAATTGTCAAGTGGTCGCCCGCTAACTTATTTGAACCACCCAAGTGTGCGGCCACCAAAGAAATGATTCGGGAGATGACTTTCTTCATGACTGATTACACTCAGGACCGCTTCCTCGCCCCCCTAGCTCTTCAAATACTGGCAATAATACCACATCTATTTTGTCAGAGGACACACACAAAGGCTAAGCACAAAGAAAATGTGGCAGCAATGAAGAGAAGATCGACAATGTGGCGGACCGGGGCCCTAGATGATCTCCTATGTGAAGCAAGAACACTGCAGGAGAGACTAAAATCTACGGGTGACGGAAAGCAAAACACCGATGACGTGGCAAGAAAATTTGGAAACAAAATGCGTGTGGAAAAAGTGTCTCTCGCGGTAAGATCTCTCACTCAGGAATCTTCCGGTGGGGTGATGCCAATAAACAGAGCGACTTTACAACTACTGAAAGAGAAACATCCCCCTGCAAGTGAAGTTGAAGGCATCAGGCTCCATGGTGACTATATCCCACCAAATGCTGTCCTGTTCGAGAAAATAACAGGAGAGATGGTGTGGAAAAAGGCACTGAAGACTCGTGGAGGAGCCGGCCCTTCAGGTCTGGATGCAAACGGTTGGAGAGTCATCCTCAGCACAAACAAGTTTGGCCCTGTAGCAAGCGATCTCTGCACTGCCATTGCCGCCCTTGCAAGAAAGCTTGCATCCTCTTGCTGCCATCATCTCCAGGCCCTGACTGCCTGCCGCCTTATTCCTCTGGAAAAGAAACCAGGATGTAGACCTATAGGGGTGGGGGAAGTGCTGAGGCGGATTATCGGAAAGTGCATAATGGAGGTGGTAAAGGACGATGTCAGGGCAGCAGCAGGGAACCTACAAGTGTGTGCTGGCCACCAGGCTGGTGGGGAGGCGGCCATTCACGCCATGAGGTTGATATTCGAGCAGCGTGATTGTGAGGCCGTTCTCCTGGTGGATGCTTCAAACGCATTCAACATACTTAACCGCAAGGCTGCATTGCACAACATCAAGATCAAGTGTCCTAGCTTTGCGATGTATGTTGAAAATTCGTATAGGAATCCATCAGACCTCTACATAGTAAACAACAAGGCTCTACGAGGTGATACCATCCTACAGTCGACTGAGGGAACAACACAGGGGGACCCCGTTGCAATGGCAATGTATGCAATAGGCCTATCAGTGCTCCAACAAGAAATAAAGTTTGAAACAACTGGGGTCAAACAAGTGGCATATGCTGATGACCTCACAGGAGCAGGAAAAGTGGAGGACATCAAAAAGTGGTGGGACCTGGTAACATCGCGAGGTCCACAAATAGGGTACCACCCAAACGCCAGCAAATCCTTCCTCATCGTGAAGCCAGATCATTATGATCGGGCTTTGGAGGTTTTCGGCGAAAGTGAGGTCAAAATAACTAAGGACGGCCAAAGACATCTAGGCGCAGTGATTGGCACTACGGACTTCAAGACTCAGTACGTATCGGGAAAGGTGAATGAGTGGGTTAGCGAAATCCAAGCTCTATCGGAGATCGCTAACACAGAGCCACATGCGGCCTTTGCAGCATTCACCCATGGAGTCAAGCATCGTTGGAACTACCTGATGCGTACCATCCCTGAGATCGGACCCCTCCTCCACCCTTTGGAAGAAGCAATCAGTGTCAAGTTCATTCCCAAACTAGTGAAACACCCTGACTTAACCCGAGCAGAAAGAACACTTCTTGCACTTCCACCAAGACTGGGAGGGATGGGACTAACTAATCCAGAGGAGATTGCTGACTCTGAACATCAAAATTCACTTAAGCTCACGGCAGCCCTCACTGACCACATAATAGCCCAGAATGCAACAGGGGAAGTGGACACCAGCGAAGTTAATAAGATCCGTAGGTCCATTACAACAGATCGGCAGCACTGCCAAAATGACATGTTGCAGCAACTATTGCTGCTGGTTCCAGAAAATTTGACAAAAAAAGTTGCTATAGCGCAGGAGGTGGGCGCCTCGAACTGGTTAACTACGTTACCGATAAGGGCAAATGGTTTCAGCCTTAACAAACAAGAATTTACAGATGCCATTGCTCTAAGGTACGGTTGGCCAGTAGACGGTTTGCCCTCCCAATGCGTGTGTGGCTCTCCCTATGATGGCGATCACGCCATGGTCTGCAAGAAGGGGGGCTTCATATGCATGAGGCATGACGAGGTAAGGGATCTCACAGCAAATATGTTGAAGGAAATCTGCCGGGACGTCATGGTAGAACCGACCCTCCTTCCACTGGATGGCGAGATCTTCCAACATAGGACTTCAAACACTTCTAACGAAGCCCGTGTGGACGTCAGTGCTCGAGGATTCTGGACGCGGGGACAGCGAGCTTTCTTCGACATCAGGATTTTTGATCCCATGGCCGTTTGTCACCGTAACCTAGCTCTCGATGCTGCGCATAGGAGGAACGAGAACGACAAGAGAAGGGCATACGGGGAGAGAATACAAAATGTTGATCAAGGCAGCTTCACTCCTCTAGTGTTCACAACCTCGGGTGGGATGGGCCCAAGTGCAAGATGTTTCTACGCCAGACTCGCGGAGCTGATCTCCGAACAGAAGCAGCAGCCCAGAAGTTATGTTACAGCCTGGATGAGATGTCGACTGTCCTTCTCTCTCCTTCGGTCGGCTTTGCTCTGCCTCAGGGGAACGAGAGCTTCCGCCCCTACTCCGACAACTGCTGCAGATATTGACTATGAGGCTACAGTCACTGAATGCCGCATAGATCTGCGGCTCAACTAATTTAACACAGATAGGATAGCTTCTTATGTATTAGGATATTTAATATTAAGGTAAATAAATGGTGGCGAAGGTGTGGCTATTGGGGGAGGCTGGAGGCCACGTTAAAAAAAAAAAGTAGCAGTAGTAGTAGTAGTAGTAGTAGTAGTAGTAGTAGTAGTAGTAGTAAACCTAATCAAAATATATGTTTGAATATCAGTTCTTTAAAGCGTACACCAAAACTATTAAAAATCAATAGTGTAGAATATCTCTTCATACATATACCAGGGAGGAGAAGGAAGGGGTTTAGTCATCGTCTACAATTGATTAAGCATTAAGTCATAGTCCTCAAGGAGTTTAGTCATCGTTATCTTTCGCCAGTGACAGTCGTTCTTTCTCCCCAGTGAACTTTACGCCCGGGAAGGGAAGGGAAGGGAAGGGAAGGGAAGGGAAGGCCAAAACAAAATAAAAAATAGGAATGTCACGATCGACCCACATGATCGATCGAAGCCACACACACACACACACACACACACACACACACACACACACACACACACACACACACACACACATACATACACACACACACACACACACACACACACACACACACACACACACACACACACACACACACTTTATTTACTGATCTACAGCAGGGTGACCTTTTGTTTCCTCTCCAACGCTAACAATGCTGAAAATACAAGTAGATAGATAGATAGATAGATAGATATATGTACATAGATAGATAGATAGATAGATGAATGAGAAATTTAAAGAAGAAAAAAATTACGTTTTCCTTCAATTCCTAGCCAACTCACCCTGAAGGGATGACCGTATTGAACGTTTGTACAGACTTAAAACGTTCACGCTCTTGCCGTTATTGAGTTACGGTGAAGAAATACATACATACATACATACATACATACATACATACATACATACAGTGAGTATTGATGCAGCCTAATAATAAAATTCATTCTCTCAATTACTTCCACTGTTTAACTTCCTCTTTTTCTTTCCATAAATTCAACGAGGTACGAACACTACCTCAGAGAGACGGGTTGGCCCCAAAAATGATAATTGGAGCACCGTAAAAAAAACTGAAGTGAAAATTGGTGTGCCTTGAGGGTTTAAAAGCCGTAATGGTGCTTCGTATCTGCCAAGGATTCTCAAGTCCTAATGGGCCTCGATAAGACTGCAGGGTTAAGGTTAGGTTAGGTTTACGTTAGGTTGGGTTGGGTTCTGTTGAGGGGTTAAACTTGACACTGTATAAAGAGGTTCCACGGCGGGTTATCTCTCTCTCTCTCTCTCTCTCTCTCTCTCTCTCTCTCTCTCTCTCTCTCTCTCTCTCTCTCTCTCTCTCTCTCTCTCTCTCTCTCTCTCCTACTTAGGCTACAGGATGCGGCTGGCAAAGGTATCACGAACATAATAATTCAAAACAAAACAAACCATAATGACTGGTATGAGAGAGATCATTTTCCCATTCTCGTTTAGTTACGGTGAGATACTTTATAGACATATACTGTGTTTTTATGATAGGTGTTGTGGTGGTAAAATTATCGTTTCAGTCATGCAACTATTTGGAAGTGGGTAAGAATCGTTCAAAACACACCATCGGAAAAACATAATTTCAACTTAACCAAAGTATTAAAGGAATGTAAGGAGAAGCACAAGTTGATCAATGATTCCCAGCATGGCTTCACAAGTTGGCGATAATGTTTGACAAATGTATTTACATTATTTTCAACTGTTTTCGAATCAGTGGATGATTGGCACGATTATGATGTGGTATACCTCGACTTTAGCAAAACCTTCGACAGAGTCCCCCACGAAAGACTAATGCGAAAAGTGGAAGCTCATGGCATTGGAGGAGATATTCTAAAATGGATTAGGGCGTGGTTACAGGACAGGAAACAGCGAGTAAGCATTAACAGCACTAAATCCGATTGGGTTAACGTCACTAGTGGAGTACCCCAAGGCTCAGTACTTGGAACATTACTATTTATTATATACATAAACGACATAGATACAGGCGTAGACAGCAACATAAGTAAATTTGCTGATGACACTAAAATAAGGCGTGTAATTAAATCTGACGATGACTCCACAAAATTGCAGGAAGATCTAAACAAATTTTCTCATGGTCTGAAAAACGACAAATGAAATTTAATGTAAATAGATATATCAGTTATTAGATGAACAACGTTGTTCTAGAGAAATCCGACTGTGAGAAAGACTGAGGAGTAATGATAAGTAGGAATCTTAAGCCAAGTAAACAATGTGTATTTGCTCGTAACAAGGCTAACAAAGTACTTGGGTTCAAACAAAGGAGTGTTAGTTACAAGATGAGCGAGGTTATCCTAAAACTATATCTTGCGCTTGTGAGACCTCACTTGGATTACGCGGTTCAGTTCTCGTCACCGTACTACAGAATGGATATAGACTCCCCAGAAAGCATTCAGAGGAGGATGACAAGAATAATCCCTGGCATTAGGAACCTTGAGTACAGAGACAGGTTAAAGCTTCTTAATTTTGCACTCCCTCGAGAGACGTAGAGTGAGGGGCGATATGATCGAAGTGTACAAATGGAAGTCAGGGCTAAACAAAGGGGACATTACAAAGGCACTTAAACTATCCAACCAGGAGCGAACTCGAAGCAATGGTTTTAAATTAAACAAATTTAGAGTTAGGCGCGTGATAGGTAAACACTGGTTTGGAAATATAGTGGATGAGTGGAACAAGTTACCAAACATCTTCATTAATTCGACCACGCTGGGTAGCTTCAAACATAGATTGGATGGATATATGAACGATACGGGTTATATGCAAACTAACCTAACCTAAACGGAGCTACCTACTATGGGCCAATAGACCCGCTGCATTTTTCTCCATTATTATGTTATTATGTAACCTAACCTAAAGTTAAAATCCTATAATTCTCGGCATGACTGAAACGATAATAATACCGTTGTGGTTTTACTATTCAATTCCACTTTTTTTATGTCTATCAATCTCTTATTATTTCAGGGTGTTGTGATATTGTGATGGTCTTTTGTTAAATTTGTTGCTGCTCTTAGTACCTACAAAAACCCACCACCAGCCCTACAATTCACTCCTACCCGGAACTCCTCCATACCTCCTCGTGTAGCGTCGGACTCACATAATATTGTTGAAGACGCCGCTGACAGGAGGAACACGTCTGTCTCTTACATCAATGAACAAAAAAATAAGTTAGAGATTATTTATAGAAAGTTGTTGAATAAATATAGATAATCCTTGGATGTGTGTGTGTGTGTGTGTGTGTGTGTGTGTGTGTGTGTGTGTGTGCGTGGCACCGATGATGACCAGCCTGCCACGGGAGACGATGTAACTATATGTTAAAGTTAACTCAAGGCAGCAGACCAAGTGATGATATCGCTTGTCTGCCATCATGCAAGATATACGCGCGTCTTCCACTCTTACCTCCTCCCTCTACCTTGTAACACTTCCACTTGAGGTCACAAGTCACTGATTAACACACAGCCAGATGACCCGTAATGTATCATGTGGACTGACACTGTTTTGATCCGAGAACAACTTTTCTTACAGGTGATTCACAGACAAAAGCACGAGACTTGTGGCTGGAGGCGACGAGCAGCGTAATGTTCGTGTCCTCGTCTCCCTTCCCCACCCCACCCACCCACCCGCCCGCTACACCCACTCCCACCACTAGCTCTCACACCCACATCCGCCCACACTACCACCCGGTCCTCCTACTTTCAACCTGATTTACCCGCATCTTGTACATCCTCTCCTCCCACCAACACAACCACATTCTTACCCACTCAATACCCACACCCTCACCCACCCAATACCCACACCCTCACCCACCCAATACCCATACACCACACCCACCTCACCCACCCACACCCACACCCACCCTACACACCCACCACCACACCCAAGCACCACACCATCACTCCACTTACACACTCACCCACCAATACATACTACTACTACTTTCTACTACACACACACACACACACACACACACACACACACACACACACACCAGTAATAAGACATTTGATTCTTCTAATAAATGAGAACCGAAAGATTGACACCTGACATCACTCTGGCTGGGGGCGTGTGAGGGAGAGGCGCGTGGGTGAGGGAGAGAGACGCGTGGGTGAGGGAGAGAGAGGTGGGTGAGGGGGAGAGAGACGCGTGGGTGAGGGAGAGAGAAGGGTGAGGGAGAGAGACGGGTGGGTGAGGGAGAGACAGGTGGGTGAGGGAAGACAGGTGGGTGAGGGGAGAGAGACGCGTGGGTGAGGGAGAGAGACGGGTGGGTGAGGGAGGAGACGGTGGGTGAGGGAGAGAAGGTAAGAGAGACGTGTGGGTGAGGGAGAGATGGGTGGAGGGAGAGACGGTGGGTGAGGAGAGAGACGGTGGGTGAGGGGAGAGAGGTGGGTGAGGGAGAGACAGGTGGGTGAGGGAGAGAGACGGGTGGGTGGAGGAGAGACGGGTGGGTGAGGGAGAGACGGTGTGAGGGAGAGAGACGGGTGGGTGAGGTTAGATCACGCCTAGATATATATATATATATATATATATATATATATATATATATATATATATATATATATATATATATATATATATATATATATATATATATATATATATATATACAGTATGTGTGTGTGTGTGTGTGTGTGTATATATGTATATGTATGTGTATATGTATGTATAAATAAATAAATAAATCAAAAATAAAAATAATTAATAATAAAATAAATAAATATTGAAGTGATAACCGTGGTAACCATGCTATTGTACTATTCCAGATGATACTAAATGTTACATAATACTTCCTTGAGATAAATGTATAGTATATAGCAGGCGCCTCAAAGATAGCTCAGGTTCTCAAATGGCTCAGCCATGTTAATATTGTTATTATTATCCACTCTGTATCTGTGCTTTTCTGGCTAAACAAAATGTTTCAACCAATCAATCAATCACTTCCCTAACCTCATCTCTCACTCCTCACTCCCCTTCTCTCACCTCTCACTCCCCTTCTCTCATCTCTCACTTCTCACCCTCTTCCTCCCAGCTTCTCTCACTTCTCACTCTCTTCCTCCCCAGCTTCTCTACCCCCCCCCCCACCTTATTGTCCAACCACAAAGCATTTAGGGAAGGATCATCAGTACTTCGCTATCATTAACCTCTGCCTTGTAGTTCAGTGATGGACCGCACTAAACACCCTGTGGAACTCCCGACCACAACGACTTAATTCGGATCACCTGACGAGTTACACCATCACGACCTCCTCCTACCCCCAGGTTCGGTTAGGTTAGTATATACAGTATATACAATACAGGTATAAAATTCAGCATGCATACAGACAATGCCGGTACAGTATACATAGACCGTGTAGGTATACAATTTAACAACGCACCAACAGAGAACAACAACCCCCATCAAGTTCTACCATAAACTGGTATGCTGTGAAAGATCATTAACCTACCTCATACAGCTTTAATGAACAAGAGAGAGCTGTGATTATATTTGTGTCTGGGTTGCCGTCTTGCTCACCTCTGCTATCTGAGTGTTGAGTGATGTATTCTAACATACCAGAGGAGTTCTTTTTGCTTATATTTTTATACCAGTGACGGGGAACTGTTCAGGTGGTGGTGGTGGTGGTGGTGCAGGTGGTAGTGGTGCAGGTGATGAAGGTAAGAACATAAGAAAATAAGGAGTCTGTAACAGGCCAATTCGCCTGTGCTTGGCAACTCTCTATCACCCATGAATCTATCTAGCCTCATATTAAAACTTTCCAGCATTCCAGCATGCCACAAAGTTGCTAAGCTTGTTCCACTCGTCCACCACCCTATTTGTGAAGCAGTTCCTTCCTATCTCCCTCCTAAACCTAAACTTATCCAACTTAAATCCGTTGCTCCGAGTCCTATCTTGCTCGGATATTATAAGAACTTTATCTTTATCTCCTTTATTGATTCCTTTCACCCACTTAAATACTTCTATCATATCTCCCCGCACTCTTCGTCTTTCTAGGAAATGCAAGTTTAGTTTCTTTAACCTATCCTGATATGGAAGGTTTCTAAGTCCCGGAATCATTTTCGTCATTCTTCGCTGCACCGACTCTAGTGAATTGATATCCATTCTATAATAAGGGCACCAGAACTGAACAGCATAGTCGAGGTGCGGCCTGACAAGTGCAAGATATAGACCTCCGCACTCTTATTACTTACACTTCTAGATATAAAACCTAATACTCTGTTTGCCTTATTTCGAACATTAGCGCAGTAGTAGTGGTGGTGGTGCAGGTAGAAATTGTGGTGGTGTAGGTGGTAGTGGTGATGGTGGTAGTGCAGGTAGTGGTGTAGGTGATGATAATGGTGGTGGTGGTGTTGGTGGTAGTAGTGCAGTTGCTTGTGGTGAAGGTGGTGGTGTTGGTGGCGACGCCTGGTGGGGGCAGCAGTGGTTTATAATGTGGCAAGTAATCAACCGCTCCTGCCTCCCCCCCCCCCCCCCCCAGGTGGTCTCCTAATGATACCCAAACGCCAGGTAAGAGCTGTCCTCAACTACCTCCCTCACCCGCTACACGCAGGCCGTTTCACAAGGTCACAAGCAGAGAACTAACCTATAAAAAGCAAATTCTTCTCTCCCACCTCACCTGTGTTACCTGTTGAGCCACCATTGTGACGAACAGACTTGGGATGCTAGTCTTAAAATAAATTTCTAAACAAACAAACACTAAAAGTAACGCGGTGGGGCTGAAACGCATATCGCTCCCAAACAGAAACGCATCTAAGTATAAGAAAATAAAATATATATACAAAATTACCTTCATCACAGACACACATCCTGTAATCTAATACAATGTTTTTACGCGTCACTGTTGTTGATCAGGGGTGGAGGTGTACTACGTAATACCGTCAAGTGATTTTAGTAGACAGGGAAGTAATGGAGAGAGCGAGGCGGTGTAGCGGTACGCAGGCAGGAGGCAGGCAGGTCGCTGGATGAGGGGCGCCCTGGGGCTTCTGAGCAGGACTTGAGATTGAGTTTTTGTGTACACCAGCCGCTCCCTCCTGTTCTCCCCCACTGCTGGTATATATATCCTGATAATGGTGTTACACCTGAGTAAGTGTAGCACATCTGTCCACACACCTGTCTCCACACCTATCCACAAACTTGTCCACACACATGTCTCCACACCTGTCCACACAACTGTTGCAGCCCTCTTGTCTCTACTTAACGGTGCTCGGTTTTACTGGCTGTGATCTACTCATGTACACCTTTATCTTGTCAACTGGCTGGGGAGGGGGTATAGGAGGGGGGGGGGGTAAGGAAGGGTATAGGGGGAGAAGAGGAAGAGGTAGGGAGGGTCTAAACACACACACACACACACACACACACACACACACACACACACACACACACACACACACACACACACACACACACCCAGCTGATAAAGAATGTCAGAATGAGTTACGTTTCCAATGATGATCTGCAATAGTTAAAAAAGAAAAAAGTTATCTTCATCTTCCTATTCCGGATTTATTTAAATTCTATGCAAACAACTTTTTTTTTATATACACAACAGCGTCATCTTACCTCTGAAGGCAAAACCAAGTAAAATCATGAGGAGCTTTCTATCCATTAGCCTAATTTTAATTGAGATGCCTAGTTTCATTCATATCATTTTTATTAGGTCTATTTCCACCAATTGTTGTAAATCGAAGGTGTATAATTTTCATTCATCCATGTAGGCCTAATTGTGTGTATTTTTATTTATTTTTAATCATCTGTAAGTTATAGGCCTATACTATATTCATCAGCTATAATTTGAATCATATCTGTAATTTCGTATTTATTTTTCTGAAAATTGGATGGAAATATGGAAAGGTTATACTAAAGAACTGATTATCGACAGTCTCCAATACACGCCTTGTCCAACACCCACTGCACGCCTTGTATATACAGATATTTTCCCATGCCTTTATATACACGCCTATGACCTATCCTTTAATCGTCCCATATATCTTCTTTCACATACCACCACCACCACTCCACGCCCCCGCCGCCCATAAACCTACAGTATACAGCACTTAGCTTACGTCACTCACACCTCTGTAAACGCTTATCTTCAACTTACCACCTCCACACTAATTCACCGGTCCCCTTCCTCCCTCCTACCCCCCTTTCCTCCTACCCTCCATCCTTCTCTCCTACCCTCCATCCTTCTCTCCTACCCACCCACCCTCCCTCCATAAACTCATCCCACACCACGTCTTAAATAAATAAATAAATAAATAATTGGCGCTTTGCATCATCAGGTTTATTTCCCCAGTCGTTTCATACCAACACTCGTCCATAATAGGAATACAATATTTTTTTCCTTTCGGTTTTTAAGAGTTTGTCTATTGTAGAAAACGAGAACTCGGTGACTAGTTTTTTGGGCGCCTTGGCTTGGATGATGAAACCCATAAATAAAGAAAAGTGTCTTGCTCCGCGCCAGACGTCACTACACCACCTATCCCCCCCCCCCTTCTGTACTTTATCTACACTCTCCACGGACGTACACGGACGCTCATAACAAGAGATAAAGTACAAGACGTGACAGATTTAGCGTCGTGTGATACAGTATAAGACGAAGTGTGAGTGTACTGGAAGTCAAGGCTAAGTGGCATTAAGTACTGTGCGGTTTTACAATTTCTACTAAAAATACTCATAATATAATGACTTTCTTGGCCTAAATTTGATCGAATCAGTTTACTGTCTACCAGTACTTGTATACTTGCACTGTTTATGTACACTGTTTGTATACCTGTCTGTGTACACTCCCCCCCTGGGCCTGATGTATTTGGATATGAACACAATAACACGTACACACAGTAGTATCCGTTCGGTTGATATTTTTGATAGTGAGTTGCACCTTTCGTTGTTTCTTCTTGCACCTGATAATCACCATAATATCTGCAGTATACCACCCATAATATAATGAAATAGGATGACTTGTGATACCAAATGTAAACCCAACAACGTCACGAGTAACCCCGCTGATGTATGCACCTTGGGTACTATCTCAGCCACAGGGGATGAGTTGCCAAATACAGTAGGAATATAACGTTAATATGTTTTCATGAACCGAGGTTATAATGGAATCACCTAGAATGAAATATGATCCGATATTACAGTAATTTGCAAATATAGTAATTACAGGTGTATTATGATGCCATACACAATTACAATGGCATTATGATTTACTGTATTTCGACATATTTCTGCCTTAATTGATGAGGTAACAATTATGAATATAACGTATCACCTCATGATTCGTGCTGGCAACGAAACATTATCTGATACACACTACGAGACGATGGCACCAAGTCTTCCCATGGGATTGACTAAGCAGTATCATCGCCCTTCACGACTTGGCCTAAGCAATGAGGTAAACATACTGCAGGAATCACAATTAGTGGTCGGAAATATTTGTCCATTGTCACACATTGTATCGATAAGGAAAGGGGCCGTTACTTTTATAGGACAGTGTACAGTACATGCTGAAAGTGAGAACTTATATGACCAAGACAGGATATTCAATACAGCTGGGCCCATTGGCATTAGGTCTTGCTAGAATGAAGGACCCATAAGCATTGGGACCCCATTAGAATTAAGAGGACCCATTCGTCCAACCACTTTTACATATTACAGGCGCAAGGTATTAGGAGTGACGGGGTAGAATGAGAACCCAACAAGACGAAACACAAAGACGGCCCGACCTACACCCATCAAGACTTGTATGGAGTCACAGCACCGGAAACACCGACTTGACTCCTCACCTGCCCCTACTCCCCTCCTTATTGTTTTTTCTCTTTACATAAAAAGGAACCGATTTAGGATAGGGGAAGGGTATAGGGGAGGGGACGGCTCACTCTCTACCCCACTGACATCCTCCCTCCCTCCCTCCCCTCTCCATCTCCGAGAATAATCATACGTGAAAATATTTTCAGAGTTAGCCTACAGCGTCAGCCACTCAATACTACACAAGTCAACCCAAGGTGTCAGCCATGATATTTGGGGGAGGATGTGGGTACTAATTGACACGGTTTTATTATCAGTTGGATCTTTCTCTCTCTCTCTGTTCCCCCGCCCTCTCCCCCTCTCCTCCCCTACCTCCTCTCCATCTCTTTCCTTCCCTTCTCCACTCCACTCCACCCGACAGGTTCTTTAGATAACAGTTAACCCATCGTGAAATTGACCGACAGTTTACATACAAGATCATAATTAGATATTAGAGCGGCGGTGAACATCTAATAGGACCTCTGGTTAGTGAATTATTAGCGAAATATGTAACTAAATTAGTGGCTAAGAATTTGTTTTTTGTTTTTGTTTTTCAGTAGTTTTTTTCAGTAAATGGTTTTGTTTATTTTGTTGTTGTTTAGTTGTTTTTGTATTTTATGATATATGGTGGTGTTTGGTTGTTGTTTAGGTGCCAGGACATGTTACATTACGAGGGTTGTGTTAATGGCTCAAAGGTGTGTATCACTCTTTACGCCAATAAACACCTGGGATATACCTGAAGATTAGGCACCCCCAGCTTCACCCGATGACTAAACACCCTAACCTAACCTAACCCAACCCAACCCAACCTAACCTAACCTAACCCAACCTAACCTAACCCAACCAAACCTAACCTAACCTAACCAAACCTATAAGTATAGGTTAGGTTAGGAAGTGTCATTCACGTCCACACTCCGGAATGACGGCGAGAGAGGCCTTACCTGTCTGAAAAAAATCGGTCCTACCTGGCACTTATTAACCTGACGATTCCTCTTGACCTACTGTCCTTATGAGAGGCTCAACATTCCAACACATACACTTTAACGCCCTCGCCTTATCAGTAACATAGTCCAATCAATATTGTTTGCCGTTTTTCACCCAAGCTGCTGACTGGGTGAGTTTCGTTGGTCGCTTCAATAGTTTGTACCTGAGGACCCCAACACATTCTATCATTCTATTGACTTAAGCCCAACTAATACATTTTAGCTTTATAATTAACCTTTACTGTTACTCCTTTAAACTTTAGGCTTTATAATTATACTGACTAAACCTAACTTAGCTTAACCTAACCTAACCTAACCTGACTTAACTTAACCAAGTCTAACCTTACATAACCTAACCAAGTTTATTTTAATCTAGCCTAACCTAACCTAACCTAACATTACCCATCTGACCAAGTCTAATTTAACCAAACTTAATTTAACCTCACTTAGCAAAATCCAATCAAACTTAACCTAACCAAGAGTAATTTAACCTAACACAATCTAACCTTACGAAATCAAGTCTAACCTAACCTAACCTAACCTAACCTAACCAACGCATCAGCGAGGCGTTGTGAGATGGTTCCTATAACACACCAAGGGTTAAGTTTCATAAGGGCTTAAGTCTCAAATCTAAGAGGCGAGATGATGTCTTTCCTGGACGAAGAAATATTATACAGACCTCATCAGTAAGGCGACTTGACACCCCCAATAATAATAATAATAATAATAATAATAATAATAATAATAATAATAATAATAATAATAATAAATAATAATAATAAACGTGAAATTTGAAACACATTAGACTAAGAAACATCATTTTTTTTATGTCCGTCTGTCTGTCTGTCTTTCCGTCTCAGTTCTCAACGTCTCTGTCTCTGTTCGTATGTATCTGTCTGTCTATCTCTGTCTTTAACTCGAATAAATTACCTGTCGGGCAGGAGACAATAACAGTGATTGTTGAAGGTGTACGAAAATCAAGAGGCGGAACGAATCCTAATTCTCTGGCGTTCATTATACGAGAATATAAATGAGGTATTAATTACCACCTCAGCTAATCTATTTTATTGTCAAACTTCTCCTCCATCTCTTCCTATTCCTTCCTCATCTTCCTTCCTCTCTTCTCTCCTCCTCCTCCTTACTCTCCGCTTCCTCCTCATCTTCCACCTCCCCTCCACCTCTTCCTCCGCCTCCTCCTCCCGTCCTCCTCATCTTCCACCTCCCCTCCACCTCTTCCTCCCGTCCTCCTCTTCCTTCCTCTCCCCTCCTCCTCTTTCTTCCTCTCTCCTCCTCCCCCCTCTCCTCGTTCTCCTCCCCTGACATGCTGTGAGAGAATTGAACGTGTCATAACTCATTAAACACACCTGGATTCCAAGAGGTCCTATTGCTTAACACCACCCCACCCCTAAACCCCACCCCCCTCCACCACCCCACCCCCCTCCACCACCCCACCCCATCCTATCCCCGTTTACCTGAAGATTTAAGACTGCAGCTAACTGGTTCAATGAGTGTATGCGGTACCAGAAGCCCGGTTAGGAATAATGTGGCAACTACCCTCTCTACGGTCATCCTTAACTTCACCTTGTACCAAACCCAGACGACAAGTTGGGGCAGTAGGGCGGTGGGGGGTGGGGGGGGGTGTGGGGAACCAAAAGGCGCGAACCAGTGACCCTAATGTCAGCGTGTGAGCAATGTCTCCTCCACTCAGCCGCCGCAATCATATACTGATTTAAGTGTATCGGGGTACAGATCCTGGGCAATGAAGCCTCAAAATTATAATCACGTAAAATAACATTAAGCTACAGGTGACGAGACTAGATAACACGAGACACGACAACTTAACGCTGTGACGTCACACCTGAGCTCATCCCTGACTTCCGTTCACAATGACCTAACCTGCTAAGAAAGCTCAGTGACGTCACAGCTGATTCCTGCTATTTCTATTGGGCTATTCTCACAATAACCTAACCTAACCTAACTTTAATGACTTACTATATTTATGTGTAATTTTTTTAGCATACCTGATTTGTTTGGGTGAATAAAATAAATTAATGAATAAAAGAATGATTGAAATAAATGAAGAACATAAATGACAATGAACAATGAATAAAATAACAAAATACAGATAAAATTCTTATAAGGATCTTTCTTCAACTATAAGGAGAGTCAAAACTTACTTAGAATATCATATATGATTCTAACTCTTAGGTAATGGTGTAAAAAGTTTCGAGTAGCCTTGAAGAGCCTTGGCTACGACTACGGCTTTCGCTTCGTTTCCCGCTCCGGAGACTTGGCTTGGCTTGTCTTGGCTTGGTTTGGGCCCCTTGTCTGTTGCTAGTACATTATGTAATCTTACCGAAATGTACTTGAAGCTGCAACTGATGTAATGTTATATAGAATAAAATTGTAACTATTGATCTTTGTAATAACCTTTTAAAAGCTATGTAACGAAGAGATGGAAGTCCGTTATATTGAGGGTCCGTTAGATGTAATACTCCCCACTATATAGCACAATAATGGAGAGTGATTTAGACCATGGATATATACAGCAACAGCCAGTCCACCACTCTCTAACTCACCCATAAAGTAGTGCAAAAAACACATAAACCCCGAAGAAAACCACATTTTTTCCCGAATTAAATCACTCACACCTGAATTACACACGAATAGGAGACCAAGAAATTAATCAAGAACAATAAGTGAAGAAAAACTCACCCAAGCAAACTCACAGACATCCACACAATGACGTAGATAATAATAGTAATAATGAAAATAGATTGATGAGCTAAAATTAATGTTCAAGAGACTGAGACTATAGGTTACGATAAATTATAATTATAGCAGAGTAAACATTAACTGAGAACAACACGCGATGCTCTTTTGTTTTGTACTATAAATTAAGGGTTTATTAATAAGGCGCAATAATCTTATGGCTATAAAAAACAAAACAAAAACAATTACGCCTCACTAAACCTAGTAAACTGCATCGAATACAATTTCAGATACCGTCACCACACCACGATTCCACTAGGTGTATAATTATTTTAAAACATATAACTTACCAACACTGACAGATATTATGAGTAACACTGACATTAACTCCGCGATAATGTAAATACCAGAAGCTCTAAAATCCCAAACTAACCAACGGCTTCAAACAGCCTACTGATGAACAATAATTTACCAGGTGTCAAAATCTTAAAGGGATAAATCAAACCTCATAACAAGTTTATATGCATCAAACAAGCTCCTTAATTATAGATAATATCAGGTGTGGAAACAAAGTGAACGATGCTTAAAGATACTATACTCAAACGCGGAGGTACCTGAATGCTTGTAATAAACGAGAAAAAAAAACCCTGCATCCTTGCAACCAAACAATATTCAAGTTAAAAATGATGTAGTTTTCAAGAGCTGTGACTAATTTCATCACCGGTGTAAATAGCCCAGGGGTTGACAGGTCGTTGAAGCAGACGAATAAGCAGATCTTGTCTTGGAATACCTGAGGATTGGCATCACCCCGGCTTAGGTTAAGTTAGTTGAAGTTAGGTTAGGTTGAATTAGTTTAAGTTAGGTTAGTCTAAATAGGTTACGTTAGGTTAAATTACGTTAGTTTAGGTTAATTTGGGCATTTTTTGTAAGGCGTTTTAAGATGCACGGAATAGCTAACGCGTTAGCTTTCCCGGACTGTCATTAAAAAATATGCGACATTTGTACCGCGTCTTGGAAATAACTGCTGTTCAACACAGTCTTCAGTAAACAAGAAAATTGGGACAAATATTATTTGGAAACAATACGGAAAGAAATAATAATGAAAATATATAGAAAAATATGGAAAGAAAGACAAAATGGAAAAAAGTCAATCAGTCTACAATAACTAAGGCTTGATCCATTTTTTATACAGGAAGCTGCTACACCACGTACTGTAATTCTCTCGTCTCGCGGCTACATTATGTTGCTTACAGGTGTTGGCATATAATATACACGCAATACGACGAATTTCAGGTTCATTTAAGATCTTAATTTTTGTACTTCCAGAACTTTAATCAACTTGCCCACCCTTATTTAAAGTATCTTATGAGTAATGATATTAAAGTTTTAATCATATTTGAGTAATTATCAATATTGTTACACCAAAGTCGCCAACGGCTAATGAAATCTGACAGCGCCTACTTAAAACTGGGCGGAGCTAAAACTGGTTTCAACTTGGTGCAATTTTTTTTCAAAATTTTCACGCCATACGCTTTGTTTTAGGTCCTATCCAATATGCTACCGTATATAGAATTATTTTTATTATTATATCACAGTTTTTAATTGCCTTACATGCCTCCAACTCCCCAATATTAATCAAAATATTCTCCATTTTTTCACTAATACAAAACAAATCTAATACGCTAAACAGTTGAAAGTTGACAGAATAATGCAACCTATACAGAATTAGTTTAGGGGAACATATTTGTATAAATTATCTGTACTTAGGGGTGAGCGATGAATTTCAGAATAAACACTGCGACTCCTGTTGTAGAGATAATTTTTTGAGTGACTTTTGGTCTTGCCAGGCAGCATACTTGTGGCTAACCTGATCACAGTTATACCAGTCATCTGTCACACGACAAAATGTATCTCTTAATATGATTACTTTAACGTCCAGTGTATCATCTAGCCTAGTGTGTTGAAGCGTAGTAATACACTGTAACAGCCATCAGGAGGAGGTCTCAACTTAATGAATAATACTAGATTAATAAAAGATGGAGTTTAAATGTACGTATAGGAATGTAATTATTATATGTGTTTCAGAATCTACTTATTGACGAACAGAAATACACAAAACAACAATAATTTAGGTCAAGGAAACAGAGTCAGTAACAGCAGGGAACGAACGCAGAAAAATATTTAGTTGGCAGTTGTATAAATAATGTTCTGACATCAAAGAAAACTCAAACCCCGTTATTAAGATGATCAATGCAGGTATAATCACATTTTAGTGTCAATTAAAGGCCCCTAATTATATCTGATGATGATAATTGGCCCTGCGGAGTGAGGGTCGTATAAATTCCCCTAGCGTTGTTGTTAATATTATGATAATTCCTGAGGGATTATTGCCGGGTCTGCCAAAAGTTTGTATAGTCGTTTCTC
>NW_024727654.1:450000-452500 GCF_018991925.1 Homarus americanus
CCACCCCCACCACAACCTCTCCACCCCAACACCAACACCTCCTCCCCACCACCTCCACCCCACCACTAACTCCTCCATCCCCACCACCAACCCCTCCTCCCCACCTCCACCCCACCACTAACCCCTCCTCCCCACCACCAACCCCTCCTCCCCCTCCCCCAACCTGCTGTTCAACCTGTGCCAGAACTAGCCCAGGGGAACACAAATACCAAGTAAACTAGCCTTAATAGCAGGGATCTTAACCACAAGATCAAGTACACGAACACCAACGCCAGAATCACCTGAATAGTTATTAACGTACCTGGATTATGTACGTGTCTGATTTTTTTTTATCAACGAACAATGGTAGTCAGGTTTTGTGTGTGTGTGTGTGTGTGTGTGTGTGTGTGTGTGTGTATTATGTATACTATTTTCATGTTTGTAATTTGGTTGTTAGGTTAGGTTTTTTTTTCGGTAATTACGTACGTGATTCTTACTTACGTACCTTGGTTAATTTAGGTTGGGATTTCTCGTTTTATCGTCCACTAATCACGTACATTTTGTTACAAGTTAGCATAATTTTCTCTGTCGTCTTTGGCCGTTGGTTATGTTCTTGATTTTTAAAACTACGTACACAGGTTATGTGTTACCTTGTCCTTTTTTTTTACCTAAGTGTACGTGATTTTAATTTTGTTGGGCGAAAATTTTAAGTACGTTATTTTTGTATCTATGTTTCGTCCGTGATTTTTGTACATGTTTGGATTAAGTACTGTACGTGATTTTATGCATATCTGGATTATGTACGTGATTTACCTGTCAAACTCCATTAATATCAACCTTATTATTTTATCTCAATCACGTACGGTAGACGACTCTCTTCCTGCATCCCTTTATTTCCAACACACACACACACACACACACACACACACACACACGTAATAAGCAGTAGGGAATTTCAGGTCCAGTTTGACATCTTCATACTCCTGTAGCTGAAAGGGATTGTGTGCGTATTTGGCAGAGGGTGTACATGTGTGTGTGTTTGGGGAGGGGTGCAAAGTATAAGTGTATGTTTGGCAGCGGTTGTATAATGTATATATATGTGTGTGTGTGTGTGTGTGTGTGTGTGTGTGTGTGTGTGTGTTTGACAGCGGTTGTACGTAAGCTTTTGTTTGGAATGCATGTGCATATTTGGAAGGGGATATGTGCGTGGTTATGTGACGATGAACGTATAGTACCTGGTAGAGAGGGAGGGGGGAGGAAGGAAGGAGAGGAAGGGAAGGAGAGGGAAGGGAGGGAAGGGAGAAAGGGGAGGTCTTATACTGTAAGCGCGTGTAGTATTTACCAAGGGTGAGGCCCGTATCTGCAACACTGTAAAAAATTACCGCGAATCTTACAGTGGTTCACTGTAAAAACGTACGATTGGCCACCGTATCTGTTTTATGGTGATTTTCTGTTAGTTCCGCGTTTTACAGTGACATACCTTCGTTGTCTGCTATTCTGCTATGACATTTACGGACGCCGTAAATTATGGCACTAAATTTTATGGTGGATCACTGGCAACTGGACTGCCAGAATTCCACCGTCAAATTTACGGGACATTTTTTATAGTGTGCGGTGGCCGAGTGAATACAGCACTCGCTTCTTAAAGGGTGACTGGTTCGGCTACCGGGACTGTCAACTTCACCTGCTTAAAGCCAGGAAAATTAAGGTGTTCGGATGAAGTGTAACCAGGAACCATACTTTAACTTTTCGTGAGGGAAGCCACTTATGTTCGTATCTACAGCAGAATCTCCTACAGGTATGCAGATTGGCACGGGAGAAGCCACACCATTCGAAACATTGAGAGGTAGTGAAAATAAAGGTAGGTTAATGTTGGGTTGGGTTGGGTTGGGTTGGGTTGGGTTGGGTTGGGTTGGGTTGGGTTGGGTTAAGTTGGGTTAAGTTGGGTTAAGTTGACATTAAACCCAACTTAACGAAGCAGTGAGACACCAAACGAAACAAGTCAGGTGTATCCCCTTCATCACACATTCCTTTGTATATAACCAGCTGAGACAGAATCACCCCCCCCTCATACAACACCAGTGAAGCCCCCCTCCCCCACCCTCCCTGTGTGATTATAATGTCATTTGGGTGAAGGAAGAAAAGGAATATTGTAAAGGCGACTGACACAACACGACACGATCTATACGCAAGGCAAAGGTCTTTATCACGGCGATTAAACCTTAACATCTCAACACCTTAATAAGCAATGATTTCTCTCTCTCTAATCTCCCATCACGTAACCCATCACGTTCTCCCATCACTCTCTAATCTCCCCATCACGTAACACCTCTCTCTAATCTCCCCCATCACGTAACACCCCCTCCCCCTCTCTAATCTCCCCATCACGTAACACCCTCTCTCTAATCTCCCCATCACGTAACATCTCCATCACCATCTCCTCATCACGTCTCTAATCTCCCCATCACGTAACACCCCTCTCCCCATCACGTAACACACCATCGTAACCCCCTCTCTCTCT
>NW_024727654.1:455000-482500 GCF_018991925.1 Homarus americanus
CACACCCTATCCTACCTTTCTCATCAGTCACACACACACCCTATCCTAGCTTTCTCATCATCACACACACACCTATCCTAGCTTTCTCATCAGTCACACACACACACCCTATCCTACCTTTCTCATCAGTCACACACACACACCCTATCCTAGCTTTCTCATCAGTCACACACACACACTAGGACATCATGAGACTTGAGACCCATTAAATGAAATGTTCTCAATGCGTACAGTCAACATCACTGTGCTATCTATCATCCGCCTGGCAATAACCACCGGTAAGCTGCTCACTACGAGGTCCTGTTAACCTGGTCTATTATATCATGAACTTTATTCCAACCTATAGCACTGGGGGGTGGGAGGGAGGGGTTAATGAGTCGCTTGTAGAGGAATCAACCGTGTCAATATATATATACATGGGATGAAGGCGATTATGTCCGTAACGATGCTATTCGGATATAGTAAGATTTGCTCCACGTAAGAATTAAGGATAGGGGAATGGGGGACGGGGTGGGTAGGGAGAGGGAGGGGGTGAGGGAGAGGGTGGGGGAGGGGCCTAGTTGGTGGGCTGTGTAAACAAGAAGGGCAGAGCTATAACAGGAAGCCTAATGTGAGGATACAAAAATCTTCTCTTTTTTTTTTAGACTTAAGTATTGTATAGGTGCAAATGCCGAGAGAGAGAGAGACATTAACAGTATCAAGACAATGTGTTCTTTGATTACAGTACTTATATACAACGGTGTGTTACATATAGTACCCTCCTCCTCCCCCTCATCTATTGTGACAAGGTTATTCTAAGTGCTCGTAACTCTCGACATTATCCCCTTATATTACAACAGTGAGCCGCGTCCTGTGGTGGGTATGTGTTGCATCCCTATAAGGCCATGTGACGAAGGTCGTAAATTTGTCCTACACACCTCTATTATGCGGTTCAGTTCTGGTGCCCCTATTATAGAATGGATATCAATTCACTAGAGTCGGTGCAGCGAAGAATGACGAAAATGATTCCGGGACTTAGAAGCCTTCCATATCAGGATAGGTTAAAGAAACTTAACTTGCATTCCCTAGAAAGACGAAGAGTGCGGGGAGATATGATAGAAGTATTTAAGTGGGTGAAAGGAATCAATAAAGGGAATATAGATAAAGTTCTTATAATATCCGAGCAGGATAGGACTCGGAGCAACGGATTCAAGTTGGATAAGTTTAGGTTTAGGAGGGAGATAGGAAGGAACTGGTTCACAAACAGGGTGGTGGACGAGTGGAACAAGCTTAGCAACTTTGTAGTAAGTGCGGGAACTCTGGAAAGTTTCAAAAGGAGGCTAGATAGATTCATGGATGATAGAGAGTGGTAGTAACTCTCGACAGGAGCTGCCATGCACAGGCCAACCGGCCTATTGCAGACTCCTTATTTTCTTATGTTCTTATGTACCCTAGAGTCTCACCCCCCATCCTCCTTCAGAGTCTACAGCCTCAATTATATTCCATAAAAAAATCCGATAAATACTTGAGGCGACCGTATGATGAGGGATATCAAGATTCTCAAAGGGTTGGTTAGGTTAGGTTGGGTTAGGTTCGCTTAGGTTAGAATTGTTCCCCCCATTAACTGGAGATCTGAGGCTATACTGTAATGAGCTGAGTTTCTAGACATCGCACAAGTTAATAATTTCTTCCTTTAACTGCACATAACCTAGACCTCAATGGCTAAAACTATCCACGTCGCCTTCATGATGAATGCGAGAGTAGAAGAGGTTCCAATTGGTCGAATACCGATCTATAATCCTTGTCCAATCAGATTTTCTCATCCATAAGCTGATAATAGTCACCTGCATGACTTAAGCAGTGGCAAATGAGACCTCGGCATTGTGTTGAGGCTTGATCGTAAGTGTGTGTATACGTTATCTTAATTACAAGTCTTAAACCAGGTGGTGGGGGGATAAGATTAGGGGTTTAAGTCTTGAGAGAGTCCGGGTTTTATTTCCTCACTTCATCCACTCCTGCAGCTTGAAGGTGAGCCTCACATCTAATCTCCTCTACTACTTTTTCTTCCTCTTTTACCTCTTCCTTTTCCTCTTCATCTTTTCTATCTTCCTTCTCCTCTACTACTTTTTCTTCCTCTTCCTCTTTTACCTCTTCCTTTTCCTCTTCATCTTTTCTATCTTCCTTCTCCTCTACTACTTTTTCTTCCTCTTCCTCTTCATCTTTTCTATCTTCCTTCTCCTCTACTACTTTTTCTTCCTCTTCCTCTTTTACCTCTTCCTTTTCCTCTTCATCTTTTCTATCTTCCTTCTCCTCTACTAATTTTTCTTCTTCCTCCTCCTCCTCCTCTACCTGTCCCCATCGTCACTCGTTTCGTCTTAGTACAACATAAGAACATAAGAAAGTGGGATACTGCAGGAGGCCGACTGGCCCATACAGGGCAGATCCCTTTCACACCCATCCCAGCACTTCCATGTGCCTATCCAACTTCGTCTTGAAGCTCCCTAGCGTCCCCGATCCTACTATAGCACTCCTGTAGCCTATTCCACATATCCACAACTCTATTACCAAACCAGTGCTTGCCTATATCCTTTCTGAATCGGAATTTATCTAATTTAAAAGCCATTTGTTCTAGTTATTTTGTTATTACTGAGCTTCAGAACATCTTCCATTTTACCCTCATAATCCTCCCACCACTTGTACAATCCATCATATCTCCTAATCCTCATTTTCCCTAATGAATGTAAGCCTGCTTTTCAGTCTTTCTTCATATGGAAGGTTTCTAATATTATGGATCATTTTTGTCATTTCTTCTTGTACTCTCTCCAAAGTAATCTATGTCCATTCTATAATATGACACCTTAGAACTGAACCGCATAATCCATGTGGTCCCACCTAATGCTAGGTAAAGTTTCAAGATAACGGCAGCAGTTCTGTTACTCACAGACCTGATATAGAACCCAAGAATCCTGTTTGCCTTGTTGTGAACGCTACACATTGTTTTCTAGGTTTCAAGTCGTTGCTAACAACACACCTAGATCAGATCTTTTTTCACAAACTGAGTTTTCTTATTTCCGTGTTACCTAGTTTATACTTAACGTTTGTATTCGTCTTCCCCATCTGTAGTACCTTGCATTTTATCAGTATATTAAAATTCATTTGCCAGTCTCTACTGACCACTCATGTAAGGTATTTAGATCTCTTTTGAAGGTGTTCAAAGTCATCTTTGTCTGAATTCTATCACTCTCCCATTTTGGTATCATCTGTAAATTTACTAATCCTACTAGTTATGCCCTAAATCAAGATCATTAATGAATATAACAACAGAGTGGCCTAATACAGATCCCTGGGGAACTCCGCTTTTGACCGCACCCCAGTCTGACTTTAATCCATATGCTGACTCTTTGTTTCCTACCAGTTAACCATGACCTAATCCATTTTAATACTGATCCACCTATTCCATGCTTCTACCTTCCTTATCAATCTCTCATGAGGGACTCTATCGAATGCTTTACTGAAATCTAAATAAATTATATCATATGACTTATCATTATCTACCGCTTCCAAATACTTGAGAAAAAGCTGTTAAATTTTGAGACAAGAACGTCTGGGTGAACTTGTGCTGAGAAGAAGAATTAGTTGAACCTGTTTGCTCAAGAGTGGCTTCTGATTTTGTAGCAATAATTGACTCTAGCAATTTGCCTATGATTGACATGAGACTAATGGGACGGTAATTTGATGCAATTGATTTATCACCTTTTTTGAAAATCGGAACTACATTTGCATGTTTCCAAGCTTCTGGCACTAGGCCCGATTCTAATGACTTATTAAATAAAACTGCTAATGGATTACTCAACTCATCTCTACATTCTTTTAATATTCTAGCATATACCTCGTCTGGACCAGGCGATTTATGAGGCTTCAGTTTGTTAATTACTTTAAGCACATCGTTACTAGTAATATTGATATTCAACATATTTTCTATACTGTCGTTATATACCTTATGAACTTCTGGAAACTGTGCTAGGTTTTCATTTGTGAATACGGAGCGAAAATGACTATTTAACGTACTACACATTTCTAACTCATCATCAGTCATTTCTCCTGTCGTAGTTTTAAGGGGACCTATTGTATCTCTAACCTTTGATTTATACAGTTGATAAAAAGCTTTGGGGGTATATTTCGATTCGTTTGCTACCTTGATTTCATAATTTCTCTTTGCTTTCCTAATTTCTGTTTATACCTGTCTTGTTAGGTTCTGATAGTAACCAAGTAAGTGATTTTCGCCTTTCTTAACTTTTCTATATACTCCTTTCTTTTTCCCTAGAAGATCTAAGAGTCTATTATTCATCCATTTTGGCTGGTTCCGTATCGATCTGAATTTTTCTTTAGGGATGTGTTTATTTTGGGCATTATTGATTGTCGCAATAAATTGTTCATAAGTAGCTGCTAAATTAAATTCGGGGTTATCCCGTCCTAAGTTGACAGTTTCCGGAGGTGTGGGGGGGATTAATCTTTTGACCATAGGGTCATCCCTTAGGTCTCTCCTTATGCTACCGTAATTAGCCTTCCTAAAATCCGGGATCAAGGCCGAATTTTCCTTCTTCCTGCCATCCCTGTCTATTACCTTTATTCACCAGAGTAGTCGTTGGGTTCCCGTGTTGGTCACCCCTTCCACCTATTCCATCCTTAAGGTATTACTTTGAACCCTGCCAGCATGTGTTACCCAAACCAGTTCTCTCTGGGTAGGAGGCACTCTCACCCCCAACACACTAAAGGGCATTTTTCCCAACACGCAACAAACAACAAGAATCAGAGGTATGGGCAATATTTTATACCTGAATACACAAACGAAGGCTGGAATCCCGAGTCAAGAGTGAGCGGGAATGCTAAAGGGTCAAGAGACAGGGAGAAAAAATAAAGCCGTCGTCTGCTGAAAAACGTCCACCTATTTTAACCACTGGAGCTCTCCGTGTGAGGTCTAGTACACACACACACACACATATATATATATACTGTCAGTCCACGTGAATGATGGATCGCTTATTTAATGAAAGAAAAATACCCCTTTGTGCCTTCCCCCTCCCCCCCCACCTCCTCCCTCTATTATTGAGACCAGCCACCACCTTATCTGATAGACCGGGGAAATTATTCTGGCTTTATAATGTCTATTTATATATAAAATTTCCAGCGAGGGAATTTATTTTATTTTCTCCTGCACGCCTCCTCTCTCTCTCTCTCTCTCTCTCTCTCTCTCTCTCTCTCTCTCTCTCTCTTCATAACCTTTTATTTTAATATTTTCATTTCATTTCATTTGAGATTTTGACAATTATTAGTGTTTAGGTATATTGTATAGAAAGTATTACAGTATTAATTATATTGTATTGGTTAAGTGTATCATACGTGTTGTATTAGGTGTACTGTATACTAAACCTCTTGTATTAACATGGTGTATTCCTTCTATTGTATATTTTTTTTACTATTACGTTTAGATATTATTTTTGCTCTATTTTAAATGGACGGAAAATAATCAGCACTCCTGGTTCAAACGGTCTTGTTAACGATCACTGACTGGAGGCCATGTTTGGTAAGGTTGGTACTTCTGTTTGTTTGGTAAGGTTGGTACTTCTGTTTGTTTTGTTTGTCTTCTGTACCTGTGTCTGTACCTGTGTATGTACCTGAGTTTCCCAGACATGAACGCCCACTGGTGAAGCCATGTTAAAAATCATTAATCAATTTATATTTCTGGAGGTGATTTCGAATTGATTTTGTAACTATTGCTTCTCAATAAACAAAAATAAATAGAAGAATTCCTGCAATTGATTGGACGGTCGTTAGAGGATAGTGATCAATCTTCCTTTCTGAAATCGATATCACATTAGCTATCCTCCAGGAGTCTGATATTATACCTGATCTTAATGACAATATAAACAATTAAGCTAAGGGCCTACTAAATTTTTCCTTACATTCCTTTAATACTCTAGCAAATATCTCTCTGTTTCCTGTCCGCTAAAACACCATAACCCTTTTAATATAATGAGCCTCCACTTTACTTATTAGTGTTTGGTGAAGTTATGCTGTAATTAACCACATCATAACCGTGTCCAGTGTCCACTAATTCGGAGACAGATCGAAGAGTGATAATTGATATGCCAAACAAGAACATCCTCCGGTCAACCCATGCTCATTCGACACACACACACACACACACACAATGACTATCGCGTGTGGTAAGACCTTCAACACCCACCACCACCACTCGCCTCCCTGCAGGGTAAATCGTGGGGACTACTTCTTATGCATGAACAAACCATGTTAAGATTATAGTACATTCCTGAGGCAATTTAAACCTGGTGATGCAACGCCATACCACGACCAACAATAATGTGAACTGGAAAAAGATAAAAATATATATACTCTGGTTATAGATATTTTTCTATCACTTGTGGGGGGGGGGGGGTTCAGTTTTTCACACATCACTCAAAGTTCTCTCACCTAGCCAGTCTTTCGTTTGTGTTGCTCTTATGATGTTCACCTTACATAACAATATATTAAGCCACTGTATATATAATTGAGGTTACATTATAGGTAAGTAATATAATTCTGCGGTGCGACAGAAAATTATTTAATTGTCTGTAATATGACTAAGTATTAAAGGCACCTACATTGTATATTTTTTTAAGCGCATTACAAAAAATTACACATCTATATAATTACAATATATATTTACATAAGAGATAAACATATATCAATAATACGAAAATTTGACACATTATACTTTCGCCTCATCCACCTCCACACCTTCGTCTCATCCACCTCAATACCTTCACCTCATCCACATCCAGACTTTCATCCTCATCCACACAATCACCTCATTCACCTCCACACACTCACCTCATCCACCTCCACACACTCACCTCAGCCACCTCCACACACTCACCTCATCCACCTCCACACACTCACCTCATCCACCTCCACACACTCACCTCATCCACCTCCACCTAACCTAAGTACCTGGTTTTGAGTTATTACTGTATAATTAAAACATAAACGACCTTAACACTGTGATTAACTCTGAAACGACAGAGGTCACGATGTGTTAACGATAATACCATTCTGAGTAACCGGGGGATGGGGTAGGGAGGAGAGGGGTTAGGGAACATAAGAACATAAGAAAATAAGGAGTCTGCAATAGGCTGGTTGGCCTGTGTATGGCAGCTCCTGTCGAGAGTTATTACCACTCTCTATCATCCATGAATCTATCTAGCCTCCTTTTGAAACTTTCCAGAGTTCCCGCACTTACTACAAAGTTGCTAAGCTTGTTCCACTCGTCCACCACCCTATTTGTGAACCAGTTTCTTCCTATCTCCCTCCTAAACCTAAACTTATCCAACTTGAATCCGTTGCTCCGAGTCCTATCCTGCTCGGATATTATAAGAACTTTATCTATATCCCCTTTATTGATTCCTTTCACCCACTTAAATACTTCTATCATATCTCCCCGCACTCTTCGTCTTTCTAGGGAATGCAAGTTAAGTTTCTTTAACCTATCCTGATATGGAAGGTTTCTAAGTCCCGGAATCATTTTTGTCATTCTTCGCTGCACCGACTCTAGTGAATTTATATCCATTCTATAATAGGGGCACCAGAACTGGACCGCATAATCGAGGTGCGGCCTGACTAGCGCAAGATATAGTTGCAATAAGACCTCTGCACTCTTGTTACTTACACTTCTAGATATAAAACCCAATACTCTGTTTGCCTTATTTCGAACATTAACGCACTGTTTTCTAGGCCGTAGGTCCGGGCTTACAAGTACCCCTAGGTCTCTTTCACAAGTCGACTTCTCTAGGTTGATGTTGTTAAGGCTGTATACATTTATAGTATTTGTTCTTCCAATATTAAGTACGCTGCACTTGCTGGTGTTGAATTTCATTTGCCATTTTTCAGACCACCCCTGCAGTTTATTTAGATCCTCCTGTAATGCATTTGCATCCTGCCCTGAATTAATCTGCCGCCCTATTTTGGTGTCATCCGCAAACTTGCTTATGTCACTGATGATCCCAGTATCTAAATCGTTTATGTAGATTATGAACAAGAGTGGGCCAAGTACTGACCCCTGGGGAACCCCACTGGTTACACGGCCCCACTCAGATTTAACACCATCTACGCTGACCCTCTGCGTTCTATCGGTGAGCCATGATTTTATCCAATTTAAAACTTTCCCCTCGATACCATGAGCCTTAATTTTTCTCAGAAGCCTCTGATGCGGTACTCTGTCAAATGCTTTGCTAAAGTCTAAGTAAATACATCGTAATTTTCGTCATTATCTACTACCTCGAAGACTTTCCTAAAAAACGTTAGCAGATTTGTTAGACAAGATTTTCCCTTTGTAAACCCATGTTGAGAAAGGGTTAGCGGGAGGAGGGAAGGTAAGGAAGAGAACAGCTGCGGAAGGCGATTGACTGACTGACTTGACTGACTGTGACTTGACTGACTAACTTGACTGATGCAGCTGAGCACCAATTCACCGTGACACTTCTTCTTAATTACAATCCGAATAATAATAATGATAATAATAATAGTTGAGCTGATAAACCCCCTCCCTCCCCCGTGTGTGTGTCGTACTGTGGCTATCTCACGTCACCAGTTGAGGGTAGCAGAAGGGGAGAGGGATATTTACCTTACGAATCTCTTGAGAAACCGGATTTAAAAATTGACCACGAGGCGCCCCGGCAGACAGTGCTGGGGGCTAGGAATTACCCCAGTCAGGCAAGAACCTCAGACGGCTATCATAATGTGAATGATTTTCACAGACTGGTGATGAATGATCCTGCCCTCCTTCCCTCCCCTCCCTTTCTTCTCCTCCCTCCCTTTCCCCCTTCCCTCCCCCTCCCCTGCACCCCTACCTAGTTACCTACTCCCATCGATGCCCACTCCCCCCTTCACCACCGCCATCAAGAAATACCCGGGGATGAATAAAGATTCTGTCTATCTGTCGTTTTCCTCTCTTATCTGTCTCACTGTCAGTACGTCTTTGATTGCCTGTCCGTCTGTCTCTAGCTATCTGTATATCTAGATACCACCACGTGATCTTGGTACCTCTATCAGCAGGTTAGGGGGGGGGGGGAGGGGGTACCACATTATCCAGTACCATGGGATATTAACACCGTGTTTGGATCAGCTGAGTAATCTGCACTCCGGTTTATCTCACCCCCGGATAATTAGCTAAACACCCTAACGTTAACCTAACTCCCTCCCCCCCCAGGTAACGTTGGGTGTTCAATAATCAGATAGAATAAGCTAAGGTGCCTAATCTTCAGGTGATGCTAACTACCCACGTAATATAAACACAACTAACAGAGAGTTTTTTTTTTCCTCTTCGTCAGGTCACTACATCGGGGTGGTTACGAGAAGTGGGGTCATTCTAGGAGCTGTAAGAACGGTCGTCAAGTATATGGCTTCACCCGGGGACAGACGCGCACGTGTAGGAGCCAGGTAGAGGTAATGCCCCAGGTGAGCCACGCCGCCACCACCACCGTCACCACCTGCCAGAGGATCTTCCACAGCAGGCGATGGAACTGTTCCTCCATACTCAACGCTCCTCACCTCTCACGTGACCTTACTTCAGGTAGGTAATGTATGCCTCACCTGACTCTAGCACCTTTACTGTTACCTGACTCTAGCCCCTCACTTGTCACCTGACTCTAGCCCCTCACTTGTCACCTGACTCTAGCACCTCACCAGCCACCTGACCTCATTTGACTCCAATCCTTCACCTGTCACTTGACCTCACCTAACTCTAGCACCTCACCATTCACCTGACTCTTGTTCACCAGTTACCTTATTCTTGTTCACCAGTTACCTTATTCTTCGTAATCTTCTGCTTCCTCATAGTTATCGATCCTGTGCTCTCTCTCTCTCTCTCTCTCTCTCTCTCTCTCTCTCTCTCTCTCTCTCTCTCGTAGAATTCTCAATCGCGTCTTCTCCGTATTCTCCCTTTTCTTCATAATTATTGGCTTTGTACCCCTCGTACCCTACCCTACCACCATTTGCGAGAGAGAGAGAGAGAGAGAGAGACACTCCGCCTGAAACAGGTCATGAATGGCAGAAGATTATGGCACGGAAAATATCTCGATATAAACACTGCACTAGTTAAGAGATAAAAATTTACATATACGATTTTTATCTCAGAATAATAACCGGCCAAATTGACCTAAGACAAATTCTAAAAATATAACAAACGTAAAACTGACGGATGTAACATTGACTTAGAAGCGTATAATAAGCTTACACTCAAGATCAGAGTCGATAACTGCTTTATTTGTTCCCCCGTCCGTCTCTCTTAAGGTCGACGTTGATAATAAGGACATCACGGGGAGGCGGTGTGGTGATGTTCAATAATGCAGTTCTTATGTCTTAGGTGATCTTCCATTAGGTTAAACAGAGGCAAAAAGAATAAAAACTAACACCCAACCACTTATTTAGATCTTGTGGGAGGGTGTGTGTGTGTAAGAGAGAGATAGAGAGAGAGAGAGAGAGAGAGAGTTGTAGGGATATATTATGAACCATCGTTAAAGAGAGGGTTAAGTTAATCACCATGAAATACAACACAAGCCTCGAGTTATGACCAGCTCCCTCCCTCACCCCCTACCTCTTCACCCCACCCTCCCTCCCTCACCCCCCTACCCCCGTCTTCACCCCCACCCCTTACTCTACCAGGAGAATGACATGCTGGGGTATTTAAAGTGATTTATATGGCATGAGGAGAATGACAAAAACTATAACCTGTCTTCCCCCCTCGCCCCATTGAGGAAGATAACTAATTATACATAAAACAACTGCGATTTTTTGCTCGTGTTTTGAGTTCATATACAGACTAATAGACGCCATTTTTACACACACACACACACATACTTCACCATCATCATCGTCATAAACGAACCCCTGACATGACGTGGCATGACATGACCCCAGTAAAAGGAGGGAGACACGTGTAAAATGAACATGTACTGTACAAGATCACCTCATGTTTTATTGTACACTTGTTCAAAATACTTTATTTTGTACTGTTATCACCTTGTATTTATTAAAACTGTATGTCAATTCTACTTTTATTTCTGTACATGCATTTTTAATCACTACCTGTACTTTAAACCTACACCTGTAAGTACATTGCGTCTTTTTCTTAATTTATAAGAACATAAGAACAAAAGAATGGAGGAAACTGCAGCGGCCTGTTGGCCCATACTGGGCAGTCCCGTTTACACCTAACCCCTATCTCTCATATATCCATCCAACCTATGTTTGAAGCTATCCAGCGTATTCGAATTAATGATAATGTTTGGTAACTTGTTCCATTCATCCACTGCTCTATTTCCAAATAAATGTTTACCTATTTCGCGCCTAAATCTAAATTTGTCTAATTTAAAACCATTGTTACGAGTTCGCTCCTGGTTGGATAGTTTGAGTACCTTGGCAATGTCCCCTTTGTTCAGCCCTGACTTCCATTTGCTCACTCTACGTCTCTCGCGGGAGTGCAAATTAAGATGCTTTAACCTGTCTCTGTACTCAAGGTTCCTAATGGCCGAGATTAGTCTTGTCATTCTCCTCTGAATTATTTCTAGGGATTCTATATCCATTCTGTAGTACGGTGACCAGAACTGAACTGCCTAATCCAAATGAGGTCTCACAAGCGCAGGATATAGTTTTAGGATAACCTCGCTTGTCTTGTAACTAACACTCCTTTGTGTGAACCTCTACTTTGTTAGCCTTGTTTCGAGCAAATACATATTGTTGCCTTAGTTTAAGATTCCTACTTATCATTACTCCCAAATCCTTCTCACATGAGGTACCATTTCAAGTATATAAACGTTAAAACAAGTTTTTTCATTAAACCTACAAAACGTAGCGACTTAACAGTGTCAACACAAACTAGAGCTCGGTAACGCATCAGGTATGGTCAGGTAACACATCAGGTATGGTCAGTTAACCATCAGGTATGGTCAGGTAACCATCAGGTATGGTCAGGTAACACATTATGGTCAAGTAACACAGCAGGTATGGACAGGTAACACATCAGGTATGGACAGGTAACACATCAGGTATGGTCAGGTAACACATCAGGCATGGACAGGTAACACATCAGGCATGGACGGGTAACACATCAGGTATGGTCAGGTAACACATCAGATGCAAGTAATTCTTAGCTTGTGGCGGTGAAAAATCGACCAAAAGAAAATCAAACCCACTAACAAATCCGATTTTAACTCTGATGTGAGAAAGTAGAGGACACTTGAGACAGAGAGAGAGAGAGAGAGAGAGAGAGAGAGAGAGAGAGCCCACCCACTCTTACTAAATACAACAATGATCTCTTCCGATGAAAGGACAAACCCACAATAGCCAAACATATTATATAGCCCCTCCAGAAATGATGACCCTATAATTACGAAGAATCTGGGATGAAATGCGCAGGGCTTCCATACACAACAAAGTCTGTATAGTAGGCGACTTTAACCTTGGCCAAATAGATTGGACTGACCTTACGGGTAACTCAGAATCACAGGATTTTCTCGAGACGATCCAGGACTGTTTCCTAAGTCAACATATAACCGAACCCACACGGGGTAATAATATACTCGATTTAGTTCTGTCGAACAGAGAAAACCTCATTAGCAATGTCGAGGTAGGAAACGAACTTGCAAACAGAGATCACAAAGAAATTAGATTCCAGTTAGATTTTCAGGGCAGACGTAAGGAAAATTCCACTGAAGGACTAGATTTCAGAAAGGCTAACTTTGATAGTTTAAAGAGGCAGCTGAGAGAGGGGGTGTTGCGCTTGGCCGTGAACCTGACAGATGACTCAGACCTGATAACGAGATCTGAGATTGCCGAGTTCCACGACAATTTAAATAATGAGTTACTTAATGCACAAAGGCAGAACATACCTTACAAAAAACTCAGATCAGACAACAAAGACCCTAAATGGATAAATAATTATTTAAAGAACATCATTGGCCAAAGGAAGGCTATAGGTAGAAGGATAAAGCGTGGCGAAATTTACCTCCAGAATTATTATAAGATATTGGCGAGTAGGGTTAAAACCGAGATAAGGAAAGCCAAGAGGAATAATGAGGTAAGTATAGCAAGGGAGGCGAAGACAAACCCCAAAGGATTCTACCAAATGTATCAAACTAAAACACGAGAAAAGATTGGACCAATACGGTCAGATACCAGCGAGCTCACTGATAACGATGGAGAAATGAGCAATAATTTGAATAAATATTTTTCAACAGTTTTCACCACTGAAAATTTAAACATGATACCCGAGGCACCGACTCTATTCAGAGATAGTGAAGAAAACAAATGAAGCGAGATAGTAGTGACTAGTAACGATGTTAGTAAGCAAATAGACAAACTAAAGCCTAATAAGTCACCTGGTCCCGATGAGATATTTGCCAGAGTATTAAAGGAATGTAAGGAAGAGCTTAGTATGCCCTTAGCAAAGTTGTTTAACATGTCCTTAAAAACAGGTATAGTACCAGAATCCTGGAGGATAGCGAATGTAATACCGATTTTCAAGAAGGGGGATAGATCACTATCCTCTAACTACCGCCCACTCAGTCCTAACATCAATAGTAGGCAAATTACTGGAAGCAATCATTTCAAACTCTATACGAAATCACCTGGAGAAGCACGGATTGATCAATGATTCCCAGCATGGCTTCACAAGTGGACGTTCTTGTCTAACTAATCTATTAACATTCTTTTCATCAGTTTTCGAATCAGTGGACGAGGGGCACAATTATGATGTGGTATATCTCGACTTTAGCAAAGCCTTCGACAGAGTCCCCCACGAAAGAATAATTAGAAAGGTAGAAGCACATGGCATCAAAGGTAACATCCTTAAATGGATTAGGCGTGGTTACAGGACAGGAAACAGCGAGTAAGCATTAACGGCACTAAGTCCCATTGGAGCAACGTCACAAGTGGAGTTCCCAAGGCTCAGTACTTGGACCATTATTATTTATTATATACATAAACGACATAGATATGGCGTAGACAGCAACATAAGTAAATTTGCTGATGACACTAAAACAGGACGTTATTAAATCTGACTGGACTCCGCAAAATACAGGAAGATCTAAACAAATTTTTTCGAATGGTCTGAAAATGGCATGATCAGTATAGGAGATATAAACAGGAAACCCAGATACCAGATGAACAACGATGTAGAAATCCAACTGCAGAGATTTGGGAGTAATGATAAGTAGGAACTAACAAGCCAAGTAAACAATGTGTTTTTGCTCATAACAAGGCTAATAAAGTACTTGGGTTCATACAAAGGAGTGTTAGTTACAAGACTAGCGAGGTCATCCTAAAACTGTATCTTGCGCTTGTGAGACCACACCTGGATTACGCAGTTCAGTTCTGGTCACCGTATTACAGGATGGATATAGAATCCTTGGAAAGAATTCAGAGGAGAATGACAAGACTAATCCCGGGCATTAGGAACCTTGAGTACAGAGACAGGTTAAAGCATCTTAATTTGCACTCCCTCGAGAGACGTAGAGCGAGGGGCGACCTGCTAGAGGTGTATAAGTGGAAGTCAGGGCTAAACAAAGGGGACATTACAAAGGTACTCAAACTATCCAACCAGGAGCGAACTCGTAACAATGGTTTTAAATTAGACAAATTTAGATTGAGGCGTGAAATAGGTAAACACTGGTTTGGAAACAGAGTAGTGGATGAATGGAACAAGTTACCAAATATCATCATTCACTCGAATAAGCTGGATAGCTTCAAACATAGGTTGGATGCTTATATGAGCAATAGGGGTTGGGTGTAAACGGGACTGCCCAGTATGGGCCAATAGGCCCGCTGCAGTTTCCTCCATTCTTATGTTCTTATGTTAAGAGTTAGCCTCGTCCAGCAGTCATGGGTAAAAGGCGGCATTGTGCAGTCGACGATGATGAGCTAGTCGCTTCATCTCCAGGGACAAGATTACCAGCCCCGTACAATAACAACTCTCACACACACACACACAAACAAGGGTAGGCCAGGTGGTTGGCAAGGTTAAGGTCTATCGTGTGTGTGGCAATACACTATTTCTATTGTTGCTCTGACTCTGTGTTAGTATTTATGAGCCTTGTCTTTGTGTATATACAGCTACGACTATAACCTAATCCAACCTAAACTAATCTAATCAAACCAAACATAACCACTCTCCAGGTAGCAGTAGGGTGTTAAATTATCAGGTGAAATACGCTGGGGGCTAATCCTCATGTAATCCAACACAACTCAGAGCTTACCAATGGTAGCGGCTGCACATGTGACCAACACTGAGGGAGAACGTCATCCTCTCACTAGCGGGGATCGTAAAGTTTACTGCCACGCTGAGGCAACATTGTTAGGTGACTCCAACTTGTGAATTATAAGAAAGTCGTAAGTGGAGTGAGAGTGATAGTATCATTAAACTTTTACAAAGTGGGAGGTCAGTGGACACAGCCTTAAGGGTTGCTATACTGCTATGATCCCGCGGTGCCCACAGTCCACCCAGCTGTACATGGGTCCAGTACTTGATTATATATAGGTGATGGTGGTAAAGAACAGTATGTCCTTGTAGGTTTAGTATACAGTGTGCTATACCCATACTGTCCCGGAGGAAGAGTTATGCCTATGAGACCGTATACATATTACTGTGTCATTAACTGTACAGTATCAAGCTCTTCATAATACCACAGTGTCACTTCCGGTTACAAGACAGATGTGCCTCAGACCTAAAGCTAAGTTAGGTTAGTTTGGAGCGGATAGGGACTGAGGGAAGTCTTAATAACCAATTAGTACATGGGCTCGTTTAACTAGTCCCCTAAACGGAAGCTTTTAATAATGGAAATAATACCACCTTGTTTTCTCCCTCTCTCCTGGCCATCAGGTACACGGGAGCAGGCGGTAGTGTACGCCCTCAGTTCGGCCGCAGTGACGTGGGCGGTTTCGCGGGCGTGTTCCCAGGGCACGCTGGTGCTGTGTGGGTGTGGCAGGGTGCCCCACGAGCCCCCCAACGGCCATTTCAAGTGGGGTGGCTGCGGCGACAACGTCAAGTTCGGCGCCGCCTTCGCCAGGGACTTCATCGACGCCAGGAACAACAAGAACACCAGATTGACGGTAAGTCAGTGAAGGGATCTTGGTGTCATGAAGGAGTCTCTCCTCCACCACGCCTACAGGTCATCAGCACACACTTGTAGAGCTGGTTTACTTCTCCCCCGTCAGTAGATACTAAGGGAAAGTAGGTCTTCCTCGCCTTTGAGTCCCCCCCCCACTACCCCCACCTCTCTCTGTCCGCGATCCACCAGTAGACAAATGACAAACAAACTGTAGATTTTCGAAGAGTCACACCGGGGAATAACAAACCCTAATTACAAGAGTCTTAGTGCAATTCCGACGCCATTTTCACCTCCACCTCTGTCTGTATGTCTTACCCATGTCTGTATGCCTGTATATCTCTCACATGGACGAAGATATCCAATGACCCACCATACAGTACACACCATACCCCCACCATACCACCACCTTACACACCATACCACCACACACCATACCACCACACCATACACACCATACCACCACCACACACTATACCACCAATCTTCACGCCATACCACCACCCACACACCATATCACCACCTTACACACCATACCCCCACCATACACACCATACCACCACCCACACACCACACACCACCCACACACACCATACACACACCAATCTTTACACACCATACCACCACCCACACACACCATACCACCACCTTACACACCATACCACCACCATAATTCCCCACACCCCATACACACCATACCACCACCTTACACACCATACCAAATTAATTCACACACCACACCACCACCTTACACACCATACCACCACCATATTACCACCATACCACTACCTTACATTAATTATACCACCAATCTTACGCACCATACCACCACCATACCACCACCTTTACACACCACATACACACCACCTTTACACACCATACCACCACCTTACACACCTTACACACCATACCACCACCCACACACCATACCACCACCCACACACTATACCACCACCTTACACACCATACCACCACCTTACACACCATACCACCACCTTACATACCATATCACCACCTTACACACCATACACACCATACCACCACCATACACACTATACCACCACCTTACACACCATACCACCACCTTACACACCATACCACCACCTTACACACCATACCATCACCTTACACACCACCTTGCACACCATACCACCACCTTACACACCATACCACCACCTTACACACCATACCACCACCTTGCACACCTCACCTTGGACTCGGCGGATAAATTACTAGGGGGAAGGTAGACAAACGGTCATTGTCAGGCTCATTAAATGGTTACTTTCCATGTAAACTACCGCACTAATTAACTTAAACAAGATAGTTATGATCTACCCGACTTCATTAACTTTGTGTACAGGAGTTAGTGAGTGTTGGTGATTGTTTTTAGTTGTTGTTTAAGAGTGAGGTTAATTAGTTTCGTATTATCAGGTGTGGATGTGGTGGCGACTAACAGGTGGGTGGGGGGGATAGGGTAGGGGGTGGGAACGAGGGGAGGGGGATGGGAACGGGAGGGGAGGGATGGAGGTGGATGGGAACGGTGATGTAGTATGGTTAAACTTACAAGAAAGATGTTAAAAAGTACTGGTATAATTACACAACTTTATCTCACCTCGGTACAGACTCCGAAGGGTTCTGATACCTGAACCCCCCCACCCCTCCCAAGGGTCAAACCAGCCATCATTCCCTCTTGAAATTGACGCAGGATGTTAAGGAATTTGAGGAGACAACCAAAGTTATGTAGGACGCCCCATAACATGTCTCTGTTGTTTACATCAAAAGCCTTACAGAGATCTATGAAGGCTATAATCAAGTTCTGGTGCAATTCTCTACATTTTTCTTGTATCTGTGTTGCGGTAAAAATCATGTCCACAGCACCACGATCATTAAAGAAAACCACACTGGGATTCCGGGAGTTGAGAGGTGTTACGCATCAGTCTCTTTAGCGTCACTCTGGCCAAGACCTTATACCAGCCACGGCCAGCAGCGAAATGCTTCTACTAGCTATTGACACAGATTGATTTGTCATCCACCTGTTTGTAAAGCGTGGCTAAGTTTGTATCCTTTCATTGTTGAGGAACACATTCCCGGTCACATTCCTCCAGAATAAAAAGGTGAAGTGGTCAGGAGTAAAGGTAGCCTCCGTGTCGAATAATTTCAGCTGCGATGGCGTCAGGACTACGAGTCTTGTTATTCTTCAAGGGTCTGACCGCCAAAGTGAACTTAGAGTAGGAACTTCTTCCAATATTAAAGAGTCGACTTGATTGTAGTATTTTAAGGCTAAGCTGGCCCATAAGCCCCGTCCCTCGTCTACAGCTACAAATAACTGATTGGTTCCCCTGAGCGTTTTACCTCCCCCAGACTGCATGTATATAAGCACGTATATATATATACTGTATATATATATATATATATATATATATATATATATATATATATATATATATATATATATATATATATATATATATATATATATATATATATATATATATATATATTAATTTTTTCTCTCACATCCTCTCTGAAATACTTATGTCTTAAAATAATTTGCCTTTTGATAATCCATATATTTAACATTATTTTAGATATTAACAGGTCTGCTTACTAATTGTGAACACATTTTGTTTGAATTTTCTATGAACCAATCAGCTATTAGTATAGAAGAGGGGCGGGGCCTATGGGCCAGGTTAGTGTGGAAAGGGTATAGGTGGGTTGAGTGGGGCCTGGAAGTGTTCTGGCCACCTTTCTCCTATTTGTTTTTGGTCCTTAATAAGAGTTGTTCCATCAGCAGATTTGAGAGGTGTCACGGAGCAGTTCTTTGGGCCACGGGTGGTCTTCACTGCATCATAAAAGTCATGCATATCATTAGTATCTGCACACGATTGTATTTCTTGGGCGTCTGTGGTCCACCAGTCGTTTTGTAGAACCCGTATGGTGGACTGTACATCTCTTCTAAGGCTTTACCATTGTTTCTTTAGACCTTCAGATGATGGGTTACTAAGTGACCCATTGTGCGCCTTGTGCATCTACAGTAGAAGAGCAGTAGTTTCCACGGCACTTTCATCAAACAGGTCTGGGTGTTTCTTGTCTCTATAACAAATATTATTGGCTGCTGTCTCATAGAGTACTGAACTAAGGGAGGTCCATATTTCATGTAGGGAGTTGAGGGTTCAGGAGAAGTTGTATGCTAGTTAAGTTCTCAGCCAGGGAGCAGCGGAGGTTATTGGATGTATTAATGTCCTTCAACACGGTACAATTTAGCCTTTTCTTATTGGATCTTTGTTTATGTGGTGGTGGAGGGATGAGAAGTCGCAGTTTGCTCATAATTAAGCGGTGATCAGTCCAGCACTCTGCACCCCCCCCCCACCCCCCCCGCCCCACACACACACACGGCATCGTAAAAGTTGGATTATAAGCCACAAAGACAATCCTCAGAAATAATTGCATGGTTGACAAGTATAAAGGATTGCAAGACTACAAAAAAAATATAATTAGTCAAGACACGTAAAGTACATTTGTGGGACCGTTGGCTGCAGTTCACTTTCAACGCCGTTGGGTGTTACCTGACAACAACACATGATGAATTCTACTACACCCTACACCCACAGTACACTCTACACCCTACACCCACAGTACACTCTACACCTTACACCCACAGTACACTCTACACCCTACACCCACAGTACACTCTACACCCTACACCCACAGTACACTCTACACCCTACACCCACAGTACACTCTACACACCCCACCCACAGTACACTCCTACACCCTACACCCACAGTACACTCTACCCCTACACCCACAGTACACTCTACACCTCCCACAGTACACTACACCCCTACACCCACCCACAGTACACTCTACACCCCTACACCCACAGTACTCTACACCCTACACCCACACACCCCTACCTACAGTACACTCTACACCCTACACTCTGCACCCACAGTACCTCTGCACCCTACACCCACAGTACCTCTACACCCCTACACAGCACTCTACACACGCCCACCCACAGTACCTCTACACCCCTACACCCACAGTACTCTACACCCTACACCCACAGTACCTCTCTACACCCACAGTGCACTCACCTACACCCACAGTGCACTCTGCACCTTACACCCTCTACACGCCCACCCACAGTACCTCTACACCCCTACACCCACGATGCACCCACCCCGATACCTCTACACCTTACACCCACAGCACCCTACACCCACAGTGCACCCTACAGTGCACCTCAGTACACTCCCCTACACCCACAGTACCTCTACACCTACACCCACAGTACACTCACCCCTACACCCCACAGTACACTCTACACCCTACACCCACAGTACACTCTACACCCACAGTACACCTACACCCACAGTACCCCTACACCCACAGTACCTCTCACCTTACACCCACAGTACACCCTACACCCACAGTACACTCTACACCCTACACCCACAGTACACTCTACACCCTACACCCACAGTACACTCTACACCTTACACCCACAGTACACTCTACACCTTACACCCACAGTACATTCTACACCCATTTAACTCTTACCACACCAAATATATTCTATTATCATGTTCCTTCCCCATTCCTACACCTCCAATCCCTCATATTCACGTTACCATCAAATATGTACTAAACAAACTACATGCAGATAATTATGTTTTTTTAACAATATACAATTATCCTACATAACCCGACTAAAAACAACAATTATCTTACATTTTTCCTGTCATGTTTCGGAATATTTCGTAAAAAAAAAAAAAAACTTAACCTGGATTTGATCTTAGAAACTTGATTAAAAAAATATATTATATTAATAATTTCTCAAAAGACAAAACACGAGTCTTGGTTGTCGTATCAGCTGACGTGACCATTATTTATATTAACACACATGTCTGCGGTCACTGCCACAATGTTTAGATTAAGTTTCAAAATGTTACATGGGGAAAAAAAACAATGGGACGATAAGACACTCTCACTCACTACCCCCTTCCCCCGACTCCCCTCCCCTGTCAGGTGCAACGGAGAGAACAGGGGATTCGATGGTATCCTTGATGAACTCCGGGGCCAGACACACCGCACTCAGCCTTCCCCTGAAATCATATGGGAGGATCTGAGAGTGGACAGACCATTGTTCAAACCAATCAACTCGGAAGAACTCAACAGAGCCATCTCCAATATAAAAAATAAAGCCCCTGGTTATTCAGGCATCACCAAGGAGATCCTCAGCCACATAAACAACCCGGCCATGGAGAGACTGAGAACCACAATGAACGCTTGCCTGGCCTCGGGTTACTTCCCAACTAAATTCAAAGAGGCCATTATTATCCTAACACCAAAACAAGGAAAGAACCCCGCCGTCCCACTAAACTACAGACCGATCTCCCTCCTCGAAGTACCTGGAAGAATCCTAGAAAAAATCATCAATAACCGTCTGAGAAATCACCTGGAAACAACAGAGTCAACTGCAGACAATTCGGGTTCAGGAAAGGGAAGTCCACCACAACAGCGATAACCCTGGCATGTGAAAACATAGCCAGAGCCGCGGCGAGTGGTAGACAATGTAATCTAACTCTCCGGGATGTAGCGAAGGCATTTGACAAAGTCTGGCATGACGGTCTAAAATATAAGATCCTCCAACTCGGACTTCCCACCAACATTGAAAAGCTGTCATTGCAACTTTCTTGACGGCAGAATTGCCAGACTGAGGGTAGGACAACACACAGGAGAGACCTTCCCACTCATGAGTGGAGTCCCTCAGAGGAGCGTCCTTCCCCCCACCCTATATATTATCTACACGAGTGACACCCCGCCTCCCACTAGAATAGGTATCGAAGATATTATGTATGCAGACGACATCACTCAAATAACCACACATCAAGGAAAATCGCGAGCGTTACAGGTCGACAACACCAGGCGGAAATTAAAAAGGGTAAATAATTACGTAAAACAATGGAAAATCCAAACCAGTCTCCCGAAATTCACAGTGATACCCTTATGCAGAAGGAAAACCCATCCATTAGTAACCAATAATGCCCAGATAGAATACAAAAGCAGAGGCACCCTCCTGGGCCTACATATATCCACGACAGGTTACTCGCATCATGTCCACAGTAGGAAGGAAAAGGCAAGAAGAGAGCTGAGAAAACTATACCGCTTTAAAGCGCTTCCTGAGAAAATAAAACTCCGCCTGGTGACATCATTTATCACACCGACATTAACTTACCCAGCAGTACCTCTTCATACTATGAGTACCACTCAAATTACAGGTGGTCCAAAATGAAGCCCTAAGATTCGTCACAGGTGAAAGATACCCCTTCACCAGAACCACAGCCGAGATACATAGAGACCTGAGAATAAAACCCATCAACCAGCAGCTGCACACCCTGGCCAGCAGAATCTGGCAAAAGATAGAACGATCAGAGCAAGAACTCCTTCAAAGACTCCCACCAGATAACGACAACAACCATACATGGTTCCCAAAAAGTTGCAAAATTTCAAAAGGTCCATTACCACCCCGATCTACACGGCCAGGCAATAGACAACCTCCCTAGACCAGCATCCGCCAGCAGTGTCGGCGGAATATGAAATAAGGCCCTCAAAACACCCATGTATGGGATAGGGTAGGATGTCTAGTGCCTGTACCGACAGACAATAACTAACCCATGACACAACCCTAACACACCATTAGCTTAGCTAGGCGGTCAGCCCGCCCTCTCTTACCTCCTCCTAAATTTCTTCAATTTCCGAACTATAATTTCCTTCCCCCACCTCTAATCTTCCTTCACATCTTCTTTCCCTACAAAAAAAAAAGAAAAAAAAGGAGAAGGGGAGGAGGGAGAGGAAGGTGAGATGGTGATGGACAGACTGACAGGAGGAAAGATGAGGTCTCTCTCTCTCTCTCTCTCTCTCTCTCTCTCTCTCTCTCTCTCTCTCTCTCTCTCGTTGTGGCCTCCGCTGTCGAGGGTTTTTCATCTTATTCATGACGATGGACTAGATCGATTGAGAGCAGAAGTATAATCCGTCACTCATTCCATTCAAACGCTGAAACTTGTAATGAAATGGACCAGTTTTAAATGAATACTTACTATTTACAAACAAAACTCAATCACTGAATCAAATATGAATCTAAATCACCTTATTATCAAGTTTATACATATATTCGTCAACATCCGATTTCGCGCGAGGTCAAAGTTTAAGATTCGCGCCCCTGAATATCTGAAATCTGACAGCCAATAAATCACTTCGCCAGATGCACTCCTCAACTTGCCTTAGTGAAGATAGCCATACAGGTGTGTGTACAGCCGATACTATCACCTGTCGTGCTGTGCCTTGCTACTTTCTTAGTGCTGTTTTAGTGATGTTTTTGTTCTGCTTCTTCTTCTGCCTCTTCTTAGTTTTCCTCTACCTGATCCACCTCCAGTTCATCTTCCTCTTCGTTGTTGTTACTCCTATTGTGTTTCTGTTATTATAATGGTTTTTCTTCATCATAACACACACACACACACACACACACACACACACACACACACACACACACACACACACACACACACACACACACACACACATATATATAACCGTAACAACCCAGTGTTTTTAAATCAACGTACAGGTAATTCGTCTCTACATCAGTGCCAATTACAAAGGTTCAATGGGCTCCTCCTACTACAACACGGTGCTGTTCATGTTAAGATTATCTTTAATAAATCGTGTGTAAGCTCGACCTAATGAGGGTTGTAAATTGTAGGTAATTATAACCCACAAACTTTTATCATCACTTGTTATTATACTGGTGGAGAATCTGGAGGAGGTGGGGGGGGGGAGGTATGGGTAAAGGGGTGGGTAGGGGGAGAAGGAAGGGGAGGGGAGGGGGGTTAGTTTGCAAAGGCATTGTTATGTTAATTAAGGTTCGATGGACTAACCTGACCTGACCTGACCTGACCTAACCTAACCTAACCTGACCTGACCTGACCTAACCTAATCCCCTCATTTTTCGTTAGGGTGTTTAATAATCTGATGAAATGGGGTTAGGATTAGGTTAGGTTAGGTTACATTCGGTTATATAAGGTTTGGGTGACACCACTTATAATAGGCCAAGATAATCGGCCCAAGATGTCATCACAGTTATAGTGATGGTGACGACAAATAAGTGGTAATAACAATTGACAATATATAATCATAAGGTCCACTGTTATTTACCGTATATAATGACACCAGAAGGACGTCTTTGTGGTGTTGAACGGCACAGGGATTCCAGGAAACCTATTGAGTCCCAGGGAAATAACTTGTTTTATTTATTATATTGAAATATCAGAATTACCTTAAGATTATACACCCCAGGTTATTTCAAATGATGATCTAACACCCTAATGCTGGCTTAAGTTAAGTTATTCTAATCTAACCCAATTTAACCTATTTTAACAGACCCTACCTAAGCCTAACTTAACCTACCCCTTCTCTTTTGTGCCAGGGTGGTCAATCATCAGGTGTAAATTAATATACTGGGGTTTCTAATCAAAAGGAAAAATCTTTCTGCATCCGATGTTGAAAAGCCGTCCTTAGATGAATGACGTTGTTGGGATACCGAAGGTTAATTATGGTAGGTTCCCAATCCCGGGCATTAGGAACCTTGAGTACAGAGACAGGTTAACGCATCTTAATTTGCACTCCCTCGAGAGACGTAGAGTGAGGGGCGATATGATAGAGGTGGACTCGTATAAGTGGTAGTCAGGGCTAAACAAAGGTGATATAACAAAGGTACTCAAACTATCCCACCAGGAGCGAACTCGTAGCAATGGTTTTAAATTAGACAAATTTAGATTTAGGCGCGAGATAGGTAAACACTGGTTTGGGAATAGAGTAGTGGATGAGTGGAACAAGTTACCAAATATCATCATGAACTCGAATACGCTGGATAGCTTCAAACATAGGTTGGATGGAAATATGAGCAATAGGGGGTTGGGTGTAAACGGGACGGGATTGCCTAGTATGGACCAAGAAGCCCGCTGCAATTTCCTCCATCCTTATGTTCTTATGTTAGGTTAAACACTTTAAAGGTCCTTCCGTCCGTTGTGACAGTGGCAGGACAAAACTAATCACATGAAAATCCCCCCCCCCCACCTCCCTCTCCCTTTCCACCCAGCTTATTTCCACCGATGATTCCAACCGCTACCTGGTTAGGTTACGTTACGTTAGGTTAGGTAAACGTTAATTTCAATGGACCCTAATCGTAATGAACTGGTTAGGTTAGGTTAGGTTAGGTTAGGTTAGGTTAGGTTAGGTTAGGTTAGGTTAGGTTAGGTTAGGTTAGGTTAGGTTAGGTTAGGCTAGGTTAGGTTAGGTTAGGTTGGGGCCTGTTAGGTTAGAGTGACCTATTTGGCTAGGTTAGGTTAGGGGGCCTATTAGGATTGGGGCCCATTAGACGTGATGACCTTTCCAACACAGCACATGAGAGGACCCTGTTATCTATCTAGGGCACACAAACTCCCCTCTAATAAGACAGTGTGCCGCTATATACTTACACACCCGGTCGGTAATCCTCGTAACTCTGGCAGCTTAATTCTTGTCATGTAAGAGGAATTTCCATGTGGGATTAGAGCGTCGTTTACCTAATTACATTGATCTGGGACGCCATACCGCTTGTTACGTGCCTTTGTCTCTCGTTAACAGCTCGTATCTACACAGCTTTACCTTTGGCGTTTTTTGCTGCCAGATTATACTAAAACGCCGCATGTAACTTTTATGTGAAATTTAGGAGTTATAATGAGGGTTTAAGTAGAGGAGACGTGTGTGTGTGTGTGTGTGTGTGTGTGTGTGTGTGTGTGTGTGTGTGTGTGTGTGTGTGTGTGTGTGTGTGTGTGTGTAAAGGTATAAGGATAGTCTTAACCCAAACCTGAAAAAAGTGTCAAATCGACCCCCTCACCTGGGAGACGATTACTCCACATCGTAACGCTTGGAGGAGCACCACACGAGAAGGTGTCAATACTTTCGAGTTAGTCCGACTGCAAACCGAGGCAGATAAGCGCCAACTCAGGAAAGACGCTGCCACCGCCCCTCCCGCACTAGATGTAGCCCTCCACATGTTCAACATCTTTGAACAACTCTGCCGGTCCCGTCTAGGCATCTTTAGTCACCTCAAAACTCACCAACGAAGGTGACATCCTTAATAACTCATATCATTGTATCATAGCTGGATGATCGTCATACTTGATTCCGAGTGACAGCAAAGTAGTAGTAGTAGAAAAAAAGTAGTAGTAGTAGAAAAAAGTAGTAGTAGTAGTAGTACTTAACACAGATAGGATAGCTACTTATGTATTAGGATATTTAATATCAAGGTAATTAAATGGTGGCGAAGGTGTGGCTATTGGGGGAGGCTGGAGGCCACGTTTAAAAAAAAAAAAAGTAGTAGTAGTAGTAGTAGTAGTAGTAGTAGTAGTAGTAGTGTGTGTGTGTGTGTGTGTGTGTGTGTGTGTGTGTGTGTGTGTGTGTGTGTGTGTGTGTGTGTGTGTGTGTGTGTGTCCCAAAAAGGTGATGAAATAGAGACAGAGACGCACAGACAGACAGACATAGACAGAAAACATATAGACCAACACGGACCAAAAAAACAAATAAAAAATCACACTTAACATAACAATAAACAAGTAAATCCGCCTCTTAAACCACAACAACGACAACAACAACAATAACAACAACCACAATAACAACAACCACAATAACAACAACCACAACAACCACAACAACAACCACAACCACCACAACAACAACAATAACAACCACAACAACCACAACCACAACCACAACAACCACAACCACCACAACAACAATAACAACAACCACAATAACAACAATAACAACCACAACAACCACAACAACAACAATAACCACAACAACAACAATAACCACAACCACAACAACCACAACAATAACAACACTAACAACAACCACAATAACAACCACAATAACAACAACCACAATAACAATAACAACAACCACAATAACAACAATAACAACCACAACAACCACAACAATAACAACACTAACAACAACAACAACACAATACGGACAAAACCACAGCCACACTAAGTCTCTCACAACACAAAGGGTTACAGACATGACATACGGCCTTGTACCGAACCTTGTTATAGGGGATGATACAGAAACTAGGGAGGGAGGGAGGGAGGGAGGGAGGCTTAAAGGGAGGGAGGGAGCGAGGGAGGCTTAAATGAGGGAGATAGGGAGGCTTAAAGGGAGGGAAAGAGAGAGAGAGAGAGGTTGTACAATAAGGGATTTTTCGTTACCTATAATGATGACAAGAGGCGGGGATTATGGTGTTGTTGTGGTGGT